>NC_089788.1:29654252-29731752 GCF_040412425.1 Macrobrachium rosenbergii | reverse complement strand
TCAGCAAGCTCGAAAACTATAGATTAAACACTAATACCTGTCATTTTCGATTATTTTTATACCTCACCCCCTTCCCACCCCTTCTCAGCCCCCCCCCCTCCCTATTGGGGCTGAACTTGGACTTAAAGGGCATCGGGAGTGTCACAATTCTTCTTAGGGACCTTGAAAACTATGGAATAGACACTAATATTTGTCGTTTCGGTTATTTTTACATGTCACCACCTTCCCACCCCACCTTCCTATCAGGGCTGAACTTGGAATTGAAGGGCATCGGGTGAATCACTATTAATGTCAGCAACCTTGAAAACTATGGATTAGACACTAATATCTGTCGTTTTCGGTTATTTTTATATGTCACCCCCTTCCCACCCCCTCCCTATCAGGGCTGAATCTTGGACTTAAAGGGCATCAGGAGTGCCACTGTTCATCTCAGCAACCTCGAAAACTATGGATTAGACACTAATATCTGTCGTTTTCTGTAATTTTTACATTTCACCTCCCTTCCCACACCCTCACCCCTTTGGTGCCAGTGATGTACTAACCCCACAATGTTCTTTCCCAGATGGTAAATCATATGAATACCAAATCTGGTTGAAATTGTTCAGTGCGTTTCAAAGTTTATTTTTATATATATAGAAGAAGATATATAGTTTATTCTTCTAAAGCACTGGTTTTATAAAAGAAAGCTTTGGTAAGAGTATGAATATCAGGCAAGGCGTGTATAAACTTGATTCAGTAATTTCAAAGTAAATTTTGAAATTAATAAATTTAAAGGAGGGTAGTAGATATGTATGGCAAAATAATAATCAGATTTGTAAACAGAGTACCTGCCTTAAGCACATTTGAGTGTGTGGCTCCACCCCCTGCCACCCATCACGTGCAAAATTTTTGTTATTCCAGTAGTCTGTCTGTTTATGTGTACTGTTCCCCTAGAATTTATTTTGGGAATTTCTACAAATATGTATCAGTCCTTCGTCAATGGCTTAGACATAAGCCATTGGTAAAATCTTTTCCTTGGGAAAAACCTTATACCTGAAAAGAATTCTGTATTACGATAAGTGTCTCTGCCCCGGCCAGGATTCGAACCTTGGCCGTTTTGGCTTTGATACAGGGGTCAACAGTGCACTTGTCCACTGTGCTATCAAGAGAGATATAAATTGATTTTAACTGCTGCCCATATTCCTTTTGAATTCAGGTTTTGTACTTATAATGGAAATCATTCCTTTGTCACTATAATAATATGGATGTATAAATTCCTCTAGGGCTTATGCAGTATCTGTGGAAGTCCTCTGCACAGTGCGTCAGTCCTCAGTTCATCACTGTTAGGCTGAATGTAGCAGTGATTCTAGCCTTTTCAATTTTTCGAATCTACCCCTTGTCAGAGAAACAGCTGCAGTAGTATACAGTATATATATACATATATATATATATATATATATATATATATATATATATATATATATATATATATATATATTTATTTATATATATATATATATATACAGTCCATCCACACTTTATTCTGTACGCACTTTTTCTATCTGCCCTCAGATCTTAAAAACTACTGAGACTAGAGGGCTGCAAATTGGTATGTTGATCATCCACCCTCCAAACATCAAACATACCAAATTGCAGCCCTCTAGCCTCGGTAATTTTGATTTTATTTAAGGTTAAAGTTAGCCATAATTGTGCTTTTGGCAATGCTATAGGATAGGCCACCACCAGGCCGTGGTTAAAGTTTTATGGGCTGTAGCTCATACAACTTTATACAGACCCCACCGAAAGATAGATCTGTTTCCAGCAGCCTTGATTATATGCTGTAGCTGTAGCAGCTGTACAGAAAATTCGATTGCACCGAAGAGAAACTTCAGCTCTTTTGTACTTGTTTATATTCACAAGCGTTAAGCTACGTATGTCGCTTAATATCAAATTCACTCAGCCTCGGAATAAACGCCAAAGAGGAATTTATAAGTGACAAGCGATCCGTCACTAGGGGATTTGAACCACCAAATGGTTAGGGAACGGCAACTTTTCAGTAACACTAGTCATGCTGTCAAGAGAGGGATAAGTTGATACTGACTCTGCCGTACAAACTGTACACTTGTCGAATTCAAGTTTTTAGTTTTCTGTAAAAGAAAACTATTATGCCAGCTATTTCTGTCCATCCACACTTTACTCTGTCTGCACTTTTTCTGTCCGCCCTCAGATCTTGAAACTACTGAGGCGAGAGGGCTTCAAATTGGTATGTTGATCATCCACCCTCCAATCGTCAAACATACCAAATTACAGCCCTCTAGCCTCAGTAGTTTTTATTTTCTTTTAGGTTAAATTTAGCCATAATCGTGCTTCTGGCAACGTAGGATATGCCACCACCGGGCCGTGGTTAAAGTATCATGGGCCGCAGCTCATACAGCATGATACTGAGACCACCAAAAGATAGTTTTATTTTCGGTGGCCTTGATTATACGCTGTAGCGGCTGTACAGAAAACTCAATTGCGCCAAAGAAACTTTCGCACGTATTTTACTTGTTTTATAATGGTCTTCCTTCCAGTTTTTCCTTTGAATTTTTATATTAATCTTCCTTTCTAGTTTTTCATTTCATTTTCTATATTGGTCAGCCTTTCCAGTTTTTCCTTTGATTTTAGTTTTCTGTAAAGTTGTGGCGGCTCTGTCTGTCCGTCCGCAGTTTTTCTGCCGGCACTTTTTCTGTCCGCCCTCAGATCTTAAAAACTACCGAGGCTAGAGGGCTGCAAATTGGTTTGTTAATCAGCCACCCTCCAATCATCAAACACACCAAATTGTAGCCCTCTAGCTTCAGTAGTTTTTATTTTATTTAAGGTTAAAGTTAGTCACAATTGTACTTCTGGCACCACTATAGGTATCATCAACAAAGGCCACCACCGGACCATGGCTGAGTTTCGTTTCATGGGCCGCGGCTAAGAGTTTCATGAGCCGAGGCTGAAAGTTTCATGCAGTAATGTACGCTGTACAGAAAACTCGATTGCTCCAAAGAAACTTCCGCACATTTTTTACTTGTATTATATTGCTCTTCCTTTCCAGTTTTCCTTTGAATTTTTATATTGGTCCTCCTTTCCAGTTTTTCCTTTCATTTTTAGTTTTCTCTAAAAGAAAACTATTGTGACGGCTTTGTCTGTCTGTCAGCACTTTCTGTCCGGCCTCAGATTCTAAAAACTACTGAGGCTGGAGGGCTGCAAATTGGTATGTTGATTACCTACTCTCCAATCATCAAACACACCAAATTGCAACCCTTTAGCCTCAATAGTTTTAATTTTTATTTAGGGTTAAAGTTAGCCATAATTGTACTTCTGGCACTGTTGTAGGTATCAAAAACACAGGCCACCACCAGACCGTGGCTGAGTTTCATGGGCCGTGGCTAAGAGTTTCATGGGTCGTGGCTGAAAGTTTCATACAGAATTATACGCTGTACAAAAAACTTGATTGCGCCGAAGAAACTTAGGCGCATTTTTTACTTGTGCTTAAGAGTTAATGTATATCCCAAGGTTGAGTGAATTTGATATTAAACAACATTTGTAGTTTTATGTTTTTTAATATATATAACACACACACACACACACACACACACACACACACACACATATATATATATATATATATATATATATATATATATATATAGAGAGAGAGAGAGAGAGAGAGAGAGAGAGAGAGAGAGAGAGAGAGAGAGAGAGAGTTGGGCGTTCAGCCGAAGGTAGGTAAGAATCAATATAGTACAGATCTAGTCTGATTACCAGCAGGCGCAACGGTAAAAAGTTATTGATGGGATTGTTACGGGTAAAAGATATCCTACCTGTAAAACAGATATGGTAAAGGATGAACACTGGATTGGAGATAAACGAATGGTTGTCATCGTAACAGATGGCATTAGTAATGATAAAGTAATTTAAAAAAGGGAGGATTTCTATCCCAATTATTGTGATAGATCGCCTTATTGGGAGTAAAACATAATAAGCAGGGTGATGCAGCAGCTCTGTTGGAGAAGGAAATTGAGCTGCGAGATACTGTATCTGTGGCTGTGCGCTAGACAGCGAGTGACTGAGCGAATGTGCCTGCACCGCTGAACGGAGATTTTGTAACCTCGTAGGAAATTGAAGTATTGTATATTGCTAACAGGAATATTATTGCTGCTAATGTAGGACGGTAGTTTATGTGGATGACGTTAAGCAACGAACTGTGTTTGAGACTATTCACGTTGTTGATGCTATCTCTAATGGCAGTACCGTTTATTTTGCTAATAGAAGAAACAAATGTGATGCAAGCATAGGGCACATGGTATAGCAGAATGGGCACTTTCAAAGGGTTTGAGTACTGAAGGTTTTGAGAGGTTTGGTGTGGACCTCTGAACCCTGGCCGCCAACCGAGAGGATTGAAGCTCTAATTTATTGATCAATTGTCACAACATACTCGGAGATCTTAAAGCTATACAAATAGCAGAGATTATCGATAACTGAAATGTGTTCAAGCTAAATGAGCCGGAAATTTAAATTGGTCCATATTGAGGGTGGGGAAAGGGCACTGGGAGGAAATGTTGTTGGTATTGGATGGGGAGGAGTAAGCTATGCTTGGTGGTAGGGGGTAAAAATGCAAAACTGGTTTTAGATGTTATAGATCGGTCAGGTACCTGTTCCCTAAATCTCTCTCTCTCTCTCTCCCTCTCTCTCTCTCTCTCTCTCTCTCTCTCTCTCTCTCTCTCTCTCTCTCTCTCTCTCTCACTAGCCAACCTGAAGGGTCGCCAACATAATACAACCTCCATTTTATGTTAGATGACGAAGTGTATGCTGCATCCTGAGAACTTTATCTTTTTTTTATGATTAATTTCGCGTGGAAATCGGAGTTAGCGGTTCACTGTGAAATTTCCTTCGGCTGTTTCTGTTTTTCCTGACTCTGGGTTAGAAAATAGCAGCATAATGTCTCTCCCATTATTCTAAAGGGCTTGTTGCGAATTTTACCAGCACCAGTTGGATAGGCATGAACGTATAAACTCTTATTATGGCAAAGTAATTGTTATATTTCATCGCCTCCAATGCCGTGGGACACAAATGGCCTTTTTGAAATTCCGCCACTCTGACTTTCTTGCGCTTTCTTTTCCACAAATAACCACTCACCACTCCACTAGCCTCCCTTCCCTTAGTTCTCATTCAAGTAGTGCTGGGTCACCCATATACTCTGGTGGGCACAGAAACCCAGCTGACACTATCACATACCGTTCTTCCAGGGGCTGTGCAAAGTACATGTCCAAACCATCTCACTTTTCATCCGTATCTCAGCTACATATGATTGATTGATTGATATATAGATTTCAGGCAAATATGCCAAGCACTGGGGCAACTAAGGCCATTCAGCACTTAGAATCTAATATTATAAATCTAGCTAAAATTAATCCAGAACTATAAATTAAGGTAACAAATTTTTAAAAATATTTGGTCTTTAATAAGAATTAAGTGAACAAATCTGTAAAATCTGATAAAGTTAAATTCTGAAATGAAAGTCAGTTTTCTTTAAAAACAACATCGGTTTATTGATATCTCAGTTATTATCAAGTACCTCACTCATGGACCTGCTAGTAATGAGATAATTTTCCTTTCTTGCGTGAAAACTGTTCAATCACTAACAAATTCTTTACTGATAAAATTTCTCGACAGGAACTGCAGATTGGGGCCTCTAACCCTTCTCCACTTTGCGTTACGTATAAATGCGTGGTATCCCTTTGTCCTATACGCGGCCTTGTGAAAATAATGCTTGTCCTCCGATCTGGATGACCTGACGGCTGTCATCTCGTAACTGAAGGTCGACGGTCTTCAGCTTCATATTACCGATTATGTTATCCCAACCAATTTTCCACTTCTTACTTATTGAGATATGAATAATTTGCTTAAAATCGGAGTGTGGGAAGTTTATGAGTACCTTATTATGTAATCTAACCGATTCTTTAGTTACCTTATTTGCTCTCTCATTCCCATCTATACCCACATGAGCAGGTACCCAACAAAAGCTCACTGTGGGGCGCTTGCAGAAGTATGGGAGGGCCAGCCAATCCTGTACTTCTTGTACTAGGTGGTGAAAAGGCATCAACTGTTTTAATGAGGATAAATGATGCCTTGAGTCAGAATATATGAAAAAATTTTCATCAAACTTTCTTTTATTAAAAACATATTTTACAGCTTCCAGCACGGCATCTAATCAGCTGTAAATATCGAGCAGGAAGGGGGTAATTTCTTCTTGATTACATAATATCGTATTACTAATGCACAGCCAACTCCATCCTCCGACTTAGAGCCATCAGTAAATATGCTCTTCCCTCTGTGTTTGAGGGAATGATGAAGAAATTCCTTTCTAATTTCTTCATTGGAAATATGTTTCTCCCCTTCCACGACTGGGCATATTTCAGTGGGTGATTTGCACCAAGATGGCTATTTAGGGTATGCAACCTGTGCTATTGGTGTTGTCAGTATGCCAACATCTCTACTTTCTCTTTCAAGTCTTACCACCAGAGTTTTGGGTAGTCGAGGTACTTAAAGTAGTAGAGACAGTGTCATAGTCACATTCAACTGGTTTATTCTCAGTATACAATATCCTCAAATCTTTCACACATTCATTGATTTGATATTACAGCGTTGTGTCAATTTATTCTTGGAGAAGTCATTTGCATAATCTTTTGCAGAGCCAAGTGTAGAGGTTAGGCTGTAGATATCAGGTGGAGGATCAACTGGTGGATCTGGAGGAACAGGGGGAATAGGAGAAGTACTTGGAGGATTAGTCAATGACTCAGAGTCCATTTTTCCTGTAGTTGTAGCCATATTCACAGAATTAGATGATTAGGAGTGCACGGGAGAAGATACTGTGGCCTCCCAATGCCTTGGGAGAAAAGGTAAAATTCTCCATAGGACCAGAAATCCCCAGACTATTGTCGTTTACACATGCTGGTCCCTGGAACCAAGCTAAGGACTTTGACAACCCAGCATATTTTGTCCCCTTGAGTTTTGTCTCATTTGGAATGGGGCCACCGTAGTCACCCTGCACGTGAACTGGAAGAGGAAAAAAGAGTCAGCAACCCGCCACTTCCTCTGCATTTCATATCCACCAGCCATCGAGCTTTTATCCCCCACAGCTGGTTACAAATACGATGCCAGAGAAGCACCAAGTTACTAGAACCTCAGAAAAGCAAGAGAGAAAACTTGGAAGAGTAGGTTAAAGTAGGCAATACAGAAGGATAGGGCAAGGTGTGCCCATTAATCAGGGCATCACATTAAAGGTACAGCCATTTTGATAGTGCCATTCCCAGGTCGGCAGCGAAAGAAGAGGGAAACAGGAAAATTTATAGAATGAGAAGTGAAAGATACAGTTCGCAACAGTTAGTTGAACCCACAGCAGAGACATCAGGCCCCATAATGCATTCAATCCCAGCAGCAGGTCCTCAAGCCCCTCGACAAGGAATTGGGATCAAGGGGTCAACTACATATGGAACTGATGTTCTTCTTAAAGCTGTATTCTCAAATCAACAGATATAGTTTCATTGTCATACTGTGATTCATGTCCGCCTAGCAGTGCTGCTCGCACAAATGTAGTATAGTATTGTTTTGATTATTAACATTATTATTAAAAGGTTCTCAAATAATTATTGGTAAGAGAGTTAACTCTCTCAAGGCAATTTGCCTTTCAAGAATAAAGTAAAAGTTCATAATAAACAAAATTAATAACCTTCTGTTAATTAAGTTCGTTTGCCGCAACGCTGATGGTTGGTCATGGAAAATTTGCCCCTCCAGTCTCATTCTGATTTCCCTTGTTGCTTTTAATCCTCTCTTGAGCTCCATGACTGCAGTAAGCCTCTTATTCCAGATGCTGGCTCAAACTTGGAGAAGACGCCTAGCCACCTGAATGACCAATGTCACTGATTAAGGTGTCTGCGCCCCCTTCTGGCTTGAGGCACAGATTAACTGGCCAGCCTTTGCCAAAAGAGAAAGTCGGATGTATTAACTGCCCAGCCTTCACACAAAGAGAAAGTTGGATGTACTCAGAATGCATCTGGAATCAAGAAGCCTGTAATCCTATGAGCTAACAAATAGTCCCCCATTGCAGGAATTGAGAGAGACCAGAATGCTATGAAGCAAGTCACATCTCTTGACTGCCCGCTCCTTCAGAATGACTCAGTCCTAGTATCTTTAACCCAGTGCCAATCCCCTCCCCACCCCGTCCCCCCATTAGTACGACTACAGGAGCTATCTCTTCAGAATTAAGGTACAGTAAGGAACTGAGGTTGTCCAGTCACTTAGCTTTTTCTTCTCCTAAATGTTTCCATTTTAAAGTGCAAATCTTACATAGACCTAACTTGTCAGATCCAACTCATGTCACAAGTTTATCCAGTGTATTCAGTAGTGTTTTATGTAAAGAGGATTTCTGTTGCCGTCAGTGCTAGCCTCTTACCATCGCTATTTCTATTAATTGATTAAGTGGTCGTATGCCCTTCTCTGTTGCAGAAAGGAGTGCTTGCTCCTGTGGTTCCCTCTGCCACGACTGTATGCTTGTTGGTTGCCCCAAGGAAATTCCAATTGCAACCTTGTGAACGGTGCCATAGAAGTGAAATCCCCAGCAAGGAGTTAATGTCTATTGTTCATTTTATGTACTGTAGTAGGACCCCAGTAACCTGCCTTATCCCTTCTTGACTAATGATTTTGTATTGTAAATACATGTAATTTAGTTATCCTAAGAGTTTATCCTTCAGCCCTGTTCCTTCTTATTGTTTTTACTCTTGGAGGCGATACAGACAGATTAGGTACATCCTTGTGGTAAGTTCTTCCCCCCCGCCCACCCTCAAGAATTGGAGACCTTGCCAGGATCTTGCATTGAATCTTGCAATTTTGCTTATGCAAGATCTCAGCAAATAGCAATTGCTAGCTGAGTTGCAAGATAGAGACAAGCCCTTTTAGCTAAAAACCCTTACTTGCGCATACACAGTCAGACAGAGGTTACACAGTGTAAGTATTCTATTAATTTGATATTGCTGTAATCATGAGTTATGACTGGAATTTCTTTCAATCTTAACGTTAATGTTACATGCATACCGAGCATATCATTTACTCACTCTAAGAGAGAGTGTTGCCATTCAAAACAAGAATTTACTGCTAAAGCATGTTAGTGAATTTGCATGTCTTAATTTGTTAGGACTTAGCTAGGAAGTGAAGTATGAGAAGTGTTACAATCAGGGAAAAGTGTAATTATTTCCCATACATGTGTCTTGGACAATTTGCAGTCCATTAGTTAGTAACACAGTGTCTGGCAACCCCATTCAAGTACACGGAAGAATCAGCACTGCCATCTCACTAAATTCTTTCCCTCACGCTTAGTAACTAATTTGTCATTTCATATACACTCGCTTTGTCTCAAAATTCCTAGTCCGTTCATTTGAGCATTTGCATTTACAATTTCAACTCCCTTTTGCATACGTTGTGAGTCATTACATGCAATAAGAGTCATGTTTCCTTCAGTCTTCATAAGTCAGTGTGCAAAAGCGTGCAAGTGTGTGTTTGCTCTCATGCTCAAATCAGCTGACCATTATCGAGACTTTTGTTATTTCAAAGCTTTGTTATATCATGCATGTCTGAATAATTTTAAATTATTACCCCATGATCTCCTAAATTAAAATCATTCACACACTATTACGATCACTTTGTTATACCTATCACAGTCATTCCAGCTTTCGTCAGGTCATTGTTACATAACGGACAATCATTCACATAGTTGATTACTGCAATCAATGTCCCTTTTCTTTTATTACTTTCAAAAACTTACTCATCATATTTGGCACATTTATCATTGCTGTGAAATAAGCATAACCATTTGTACATGTAACCATTGTGTATACATAGAAGCTGTCGCTTCATAATTGATTAGAGCTGCAAAACTAAATTACCTTGCATAAGCCTCCCATGCTCTGAATGTTTGTTCTACATGTCTCTCATTTACACAAACCCATCGAGGCTTACCCTGCCATATTTCACTATGCGAAAAACAAGGGGGAAACAAACCAATTACTTCCGTATTGCCATACAAAGCGGAGCTACTGGAACGTAAGTGGGTACCGAGAACTCCAATCATTACCTAATCTTCACACTCAATTCTCCAGAACGAGTCCAAACTCCTAAGTGCCAAAAATTCAGTCATTGAACTCATACCCCCCCCCCCACCAGCGTACCATTGTTGTGGTGTCTTATTTTATGTTCTTGGAATCCATAACCTCTGCACTATAGCCAGGAACATCCGTGTGCATGTTATCCATTGTTCTTCACAACAAACAAAACATTCTTCGGAACCTCGCCTCTGCACTCGGCAAACGAGCGATTGTTGTGTGTATGTGACTTATCGCTCACCTCAAAAGTTTTGCTTATTCCGCCTAACTTCATTCGTGACCTCAAAGCACATTGAATCCTGCTCCGAGTCTGCACATTTGCGACTTGGGACATGTTATCACCAATCCACACTTTGCGTGCAACTTAACAGTGTATACTTATCGCATCACTGGCCCACTGGTTTCATCGCAACTTTGAGTGCTCACAAATTTCGCACTTGTGGCCCCAGTTGCACCGTGTTTCCACACCCCATCCACACCATGAATGCCACGTCTGCCCCTCCAGACCCCTGGTGCATGCCAAAACCACAACCATCACTCTTATGTATACAAACCCACAACCAGCACCATGCCCCCTTGGCAATGAGTGCCACCAGTGTATCTTTCACCTTTCACATCTCGTAACCCTTTTTTTGGGTCCTAGAGTGCCACCCACTCACTCCAAGGAACACTCCCAGTGCCACCCTCTCCATAGGGAGTACTGCAACAGTATTAATTGGAACTTGCTAGAATTACTGCCCTTAGCATCCGGCTCAGTGCCCTCCATTTCTGCCTTGGGGAACCAACCCATTACCTGCTAGTTCTCTGGAACACCCTCACACCTAGTGCCAGTACCACCTTACCAGAGGTACTCTTTCATAATACTAGTGCTGCCACCCATTGGCCCGCACCATTGCATAATCACACCCTGCCAAAGCAGAGTGCCATTTCCATTCCGTGCAATTGCTTGCACAGGTAACAACCTCACTACTCTACACCTCACTTGCTCCGTCCCAATACCAGTTAAACACGCCCTAACCCACCAGCACCATGGCGGAAAGTTACAAAGCCTACTTGGATATGGGGAAGGAGATAGGTTTCACAGAAAGAGAGCTCGCCTACTGGGACAGGAACAACTAGATGCCTTACTTCAGGGGGAGAGAAAGCAGAAAGAAGAAGAGAGAGGAGAGAGAAGCAAAGGAGGAGAGCAGGAGGAAGGAGAGAGAAGCAAAGGAGGAGAGGGAAAGAAAGCAGAAAGCTGAAGAAGAGAGAGAGGAGAGAGAAGCAAAGGAGGAGAGGGAGAGGAAGGAGAGAGAAGCAAAGGAGAGGGAGAGACAGCAGAAAGAAAAGAGGCAGCATGAGCGTTCTGCTTTCTTTTCCTCTCCTCCTTTGCTTCTCTCTCCTCTCTCTCTTCTTCTTTCTGCTTTCTCTCGCCCTGGAGTAAGGCATCTAGCTGTTCCTATCCCTCTAGGTGAGCTCTTTCTGTGGAACCTATTTCCTTCCCCTTATCCAAGAAGGCTTTGTAACTTTCCGCCATGGTGCTGGTGGGTTAGGGTGTGTTGAACTGGTCTTGGGACAGAGCAAGCGAGGTGTAGAGAAAGCAGAAAGAAAAAGAGAGGCAGCATGAGTTAGCTCTGATGGACAAGGAGATCCAGCTGGAGCAAGCTCAGCAAGCTAATGCAATGGCCTCGGCCCAATCACAGCCAGCCACTCCACCACCTTCCACACTTCATTCACACCTCTCAAGTTTCACCTCAGTGATCCTGCAGTGGAACGAAGATGAGCCAAAAGCTTGGTTAGACACAATGGAACGCATGTTCAGGAACTTCTCTCCTACAGAAGTGGAGATCTCCCTGCTCCTTGAAAAAAACACAAGGGTGTGAAGGGCCTGGTCACCTTCCGCTCCTTAGACGCTAGTGCTCAGGGTGACCTTGAGGAGGTCAGAAGAGCGGTCCTCAAAGCCTACGAAATCACTCCTGAATGCTGGAGACAGCGTTGGCACAACCGACCAAAGGAAGCAGGTCAGACTTCGACAGATTGGGCATATTATAAGACTCGAGCTGTTAAGTGTTGGCTGGAAGCCCTTGACTTCACAATGTTTGAGGAACTGCTAGAGCACATACAGCTGGAGGATTTCTTTTATTATGCTCCAAGTTCTCTAGCCACCCACCTATGTGAGAAACATCCCAAGACTTTCACCGAGTGTTGCTGCATTGCAGATGATTGGGACACCTACCATTCTCCCACCAGTTCCCTGAATTGAAGGATAACTCCTAGTCACACCGCAGTGCCAGCTCAACCAAAGAATGGGCCCTCTTCTACTCCTTCCATATGTTCTTATTGCAAAAGGAAGGGCCACGTAGAATCCCAGTGCAAATCTAAGAAAAGAGCCGCTGCAATGCCTCCTTCTGATCAATCCAAGCAACATCATAAATCTTCCCCAGCTCCTAAAAAGGATTTCAGCAAAATCTATCGCATTGCCTACAAGGTCTGTGGCACTCCGTCCTCTGGAAGGATTGCCCTAGCAGAGCAGCTACCCCTGCAGTTGCCCTGGTGGTTACTAATCATCCTTCTTTAGGCCCTCCAGCCGAGGGTCAAATATTTGTGGCACCGCCTTTAGGTTGCTACCCTGCATGCCAGGTCAAGGCATTTTAAGACACTGATATGGGAAGACAAGGTTCCCAATGGGGCTAAAATTGATAAACATAAACTTGTCACCATTGAGAGTATCAATGATGTAAAATTGATACTCCCAGCAGTTCAGCTGAGGGTCTCCAGGCCCCACGGAACCAAGATCTGCACTCTTGCAGTAGCAAATTACCTTCCTGGAGGCTATGACCTCCTCCTAGGAAGGGACTCTCTGTCCCCACCTAACTCAAAACGACCCAGGGGTCTTAACTCCTTACAGTCTCTATCAGGCACAAAAAGTCCTCACAGAACTGCCCCAGAACCACTGCCAGTGCCCCCTGAGCAGTGCCAGGCTCCATCCATCTCGAACGTTGGGTCCTTACCAAATTTAATTCCTGTGCCTGTCCCTGCCCTGGTGCCAGTGCCAGCGCACACCATAGATCTCCCTTCAGAAGATCCCAGACTTGCTTCAAATTTCCTGCCAGTGCCACTTGAGTGACCTGAGCAGTGCCTGGTCCTGCCTTTGTGCCAGTGCCAGAGCATGCCATAGATCTTCCTTCAGGAGATCCCAGTCCAGATCACCTTTCTTCTCCCGGCTTGGCCCCACTACCAGTGTCAGTAAGAGAGTCAACTCAAAGTTTACTAGGGTCCCCTCCGGATTTCCCTGACCACAGTGGAAGCTCACCCCCTGGCGCAGCCTCACAACCTGTTCCTGAGTTGGTCATTGCAACTTGTGAACCTCTTGTGCCGCCAAATACTTTTTCCTCTATCTCCCAGTCCTCAAAAGATGAGATTCTGGTGGACAATGCCCTAGGATCTCAGCTGGTCGCAGAAATCACAGAACTGCGACAGCAAATGGTAGAAACTGTTGGCAGCACCCTTGCTTCAGTTGTCGCAGCAGCAGGAGTAGGTGGCACTCCAGTGCCTTCCCTGGACTCGGTTCCACCGACTCCTACAACATCAATCAGAGTAGCTGCTACGTTACTTCCTTATTCTCACTGTCTGTCATTGTTTCACTTAATTTTCTCCTTGTACCTTAATCATTTATAAACTCATTTCTCGCCTTGTAACAGCTCACCATTTACCTGGAATCACACTTTTGTTTTGCATCACATCCTTCCCAATGCAGAATGCCAACTGCCAGATCTCCAGGCCGTATGAGTCTTTGACTTTCTGTCTGTGTGATTACTTGCATGGGAGATTTAAATCGTATGTAACAGAGCCACTAGGCCCTTACGACACTAGTGCCACACCTGGCACAGTGCCACTACTATACCTGAGTACCATGGTGTCACCTAACCCAAGACCACCTTTACATCACCTCATCAAGGCAATTAACCGCATGAATTTATATACCCAAGATAATCTTATATTTAAGTGCATGGCTAACTTATAGGTCCTAATTCTAATAATGATTCTATGAAATTATCTTACACCTATAATATTAAATCATAACATAAATTATGAAGTTCATGTGATAGATTTTTCATTGTGATTTATTGTAAGTGCTGCTTCATTTTAACCCTTAATTACTAACGTAACTTACTCCCAGCAGCAAATTGATTCTGCGCTGATGTAACTATTGCCACCAGTGCAGTAAAACTGTTATCCAAAATGCAGAAATCCTAATTTTAAGTGCATTAAAGCAACCAAGGGTTAGCAAAGAAGTAATCCTTAAAAGTCAACTTGCCTTGTCTGCAGACATTCCCACCCAGTTAAGGGTGTGATATGTCTACTTGCTGGGGGAGCTGCTAAGAGTTAACAAGGCAACTCGCCTTTCAAGAATAAAGTAAAAGTTCATAGTAAACAAACTTAATAACCTTCTGTTAAATAAGTTCGTTTGTGGAAAATTTACCCCTCCAATCTCATTCTGATTTCCCTTGTTGCTTTTAATCCTCTCTTGAGCTTCGTGACTGCGATAAGCCTCTTATTCCAGTTACTGGCCCGAGCTCGGAGAATGGCCCATCGCACTGATTAAGCCTTCACCAAAAGAGAAAGTCGGACGTATTAACCTCCCAGCCTTTGCCCAGAGAGAAAGTTGGATGTATCCAGAATGCATCTGGAATCAAAAAGCCAGTAATCCTTATAGCTAATAAATAAGCCCCCATCACAGGAATTGAGAGAGAGAGACCAGAGTGCCGCAAAGCAAGTCATATCTCTTGACTGCCTGTTCCTTCAGAGCTAACATCCTTCTGTGGCTGAATGACTCAGTCCTAGTATCTTTAACCCAGTGCCCATTCCCTTCCCCCACCGTCCCTCCATTGGTACGACTACAGGAGCTATCTCTTCAGAATTAAGGTACAGTAAGGAATTGAGGTTGTCCAGTCACTTACCTTTTTCTTCTCCTAAACATTTCTGTTTCAAAGTGCAATTCTTACATAGACCTGACCTGTCAGATTAAACTCATGTCACAAGTTTATTCAGTGTATTCGGTAGTGTTTTATGTACGGAGGATTTCTGTCTCCCTCAGTGCTAGCTTCTTATCATCGCTAGTGCAGAAAGTAATGTTTGCCACTGTGGACCCCTCTGACACGACTGTATGCTTGTTGGTTGCCCCGAGGAAATTCCAGTTGCAACCATATGACCAGTGCCATTGAAGCGAAATCCCTGGCACCCAATTAACGTCTTATTCGTTTTAGGTACTGTAGTAGGACCCCAGTGACCTGCCTTGTCCCTCCTTGTCTAATGATTTTGTATTGTAAATACATGTAATTTAGTCATCCTAAGAGTTTATCTCCAGAAGCCCTCCCTCTAAGGTTCGGCCTTAAGCCCCTGTTCCTTCTTATTGTTTTTACTCTTGGAGGTGATACAGTCAGATTAGCTACATCCTTGTGGTAAGTTTTCTTCCCCCCACCTGCAAGCGTAAGATTATGAAGATGGACAATGTCGTGCACTTATTTTTGTAATATATAATTATCTTTCTCATAAATGAATTTTCATTTATTTTACATACAATTTCCACTTTTCCTCAGATTTCTCTTTTTTTTCTCAGTAATGCAAACCATTTTGTGACAAAATTCTTGTTTCTACAATTGTCCTTTCATGTACTCTTGGGATTTCAGTTCCTTTATCCTGAAATTTAGTACACATTTTAGTACGACTGTCTCTTCTTTTTCTTGGTCTCTCGATTTGGATTTTATGTTCTTTCATGTTTTCATCATACTTTTCTTTTTCAATAACAACTTCTGTGATGTTCATACAGTAAGCGAAAACTGTTTTGGATATTCATCTGGAGCAAATGTAGCCATTCTCTCTCTCTCTCTCTCTCTCTCTCTCTCTCTCTCTCTCTCTCTCTCTCTCTCTCTCTCTCTCTCTCTCTCTCTCTCTCTCTCTCTCTCTCCCCAGTTGCAACGTGATGTTTGTTCAGGTTACACAGCTAGTCTCTTGATTAGTCAAGGTTAAGTTACAAGTAGTCTGGTATGCCCAGTGCGTTCGTATATACACCACAATTCCATCCGGGGACCCATGTATTTGAATCTTTTAGCCTCATCTGAAAATTCAGTGATTAAAATCTTGCAAGCAACAGATCTAGAGCGGAAAAGGCACCATGGCGCCCAAGAAGCCAGGAGTGTAGGCAACTAGCATGTGGCAAGCATATTTTTAGCCTGTTCCGCCACACAAAAAAATTAAAGGAAAATATAAAAAAACACTAACATTAATCGTATTTAATTACCACAACTTACAACTGACAAATATTCAAATAAACTACGAATTATACCAGTCAAAAACCTAACTTAACAAAAATAAATTGAGCGTGAACGATTAGCCTACCGAGAAAACAATACGGGGTAGACACAAAATATATTAATGTCAAAATGCACAGTCTTACAATAAAAAATGTGGAAGTGTTTTGTTGTAAGTTACGGATCGTGAGAGGGGCTCCTCTTACCTCTGTGATTCCAAGCGAAGTAACCTATCCATGGATGAATAACTTTGTTAAGAAGGTAAACCACCAATGACAGAATACAGTAGAGAACAAATCACAAAACAGATGGCTCTGGTTTCACATATACATTTAAGAGAATAAGAAAGTTGTACAATACGGTACGTTAAATGGAATAAGAATGCTGCACATTGCACGATATAGCGACTTCAAATTTGTTTTCTCAATTTTATAACAATGTAGGTTATGCTGTGACAGCTCAAATAAGCAAGAACCGCAAAGAAGTATCAAGATGATTTGGGTATTCAAGATTTGTTCATACACTTTAACATTTGGAGATTACACACATACACACACATATGTGTGTGTGTGTGTGTGTAGCCTATAGTTACATTACATACATACATACTTGCTGCCATATAAAGTTGCTGTGCTTCGTGTGTAAGTTGGATTAAAACAGAGAAGAATTAAAGTGAGAGAGAGAGAGAGAGAGAGAGAGAGAGAGAGAGAGAGAGAGAGAGAGAGAGAGAGAGAGAGAGTTGACTTCTAAGACAGTCTAAGACAGAACATGGATGAAAACTGTTCCTGTAAAACGAATGAGCTATAAAATTTTGGGGTTTTAGATGCTACACGATTTTATAGACATTTACGTCAACAATGAGAGGAATAATATATTTCTTTCTGGCTGAGGAGCGACGGTTTTATTCCATTCTCTGATCCGTGATTTTATTTAACTTGCCCTTTCTTCTTTTTTCTCTCTCTTACCTTTCGCTTTGCCAGCGCTCGTTTTGTCGATATTAACATAAGGCGACATGAGGTTTGCATGATAATGAAACATGTTCTCGATAAAATGATAAACCTCTCGCACTGTCTGTCTTGAGCATACACTCACAAACATGCACATACGCACACACACATACATAGAATATATATATATATATATATATATATATATATATATATATATATATATATATATATATATATATATATATATACATATACATATACATATATACAGTATATATATATATAATATATGTGTGTGTCTTTGTGTAATTGTAATAGCCAAAATGCCTCTTAACTTCTTGAATTCTTCACACTTTTTGGATATGCTTGTCACTACAAAGCCTTAGATCCAAATGCGAGAACTATGAAATAATTTTGAAGTCCGGTAGCAGGATTCGAACCTGCATCCAGAGTAATCAGAACGAGGTCGCGTTGCCGACCTGACCACGAGAAGGATAAAAGTCTAATGCAACTCATACATACATATACAGTACGTCTTTAATGCCTTTTAGGCGACATACACAAAACACCAAGAGTTAAAATTAAAAAGAAAATATAGACAAAATGCAATGGTTAAACTTTATGGTTTTCAGAGGATATACCGCATTATGTATAAACAAAACACCAAGAGTCAAATTCACCCCAAGACACACTAAACCCCAAAGGTGAAATCTAATTCTTTTCAAAGGAAGTCATTACACGACAAATTCACAAAACACCCAGAATTAAATTTAATAGGTTTTAGAAGAAACTATCACGAGTCTTATAAACAAACCACCGAGAGTGAAACTTCTTGTTAGCTTTCTGTAAAAAAAAAAAACTATTTTGCCGGCTGTCTACCTTCAGATCTTAAAAACTACTGAGGCTAGAGGGCTGCAAATTGGTATGTTGATCATCCACCCCCAGTCATCAAATTACCAAATAGCAGCCCTCTAGCCGCAGTGGTTTTTTTTATTTAAATTTAATCATGATCGTGCTTCTGGCAATGATATAGGAGAGGCCACGACCGGGCCGTGGTTTAAGTTTCATGGGCCGCGGCTCATACAGCATTATACCGAGACCACCAAAAGATAGATCTATTTTCGGTGACTTTGATTGTATGCTTTAGCGGCTGTACAGAAAACTCGATTGGGCCGAAGAAACTTCGGTGCATTTTTTACTCGTTTTTCAAGGGATATCGCTAGATAATACATACACAAAACACTGTTACTTAAATTTAGATTTTTCTGGTTAGGTCCCAACACGACATATACAGAAAACCCCGAGAGCTAAACTTGATGGTTTTTAAGAGGTAATCACAACACGACTTAAACAGTACACACGAATAGGTCAACTTATGATTTTCAAGACGAAATCACTTCAAATCTCCATTAGTTAAATATACCAGATGCAAGAGGAAGACACCACACGCCATATATGCAAAGCACTAAGAGCTAAACTTCATAGTTTTCAGAAGAAGTCACCACATAACTTAAACACAAAACTCCAAAACTTGAAGTCGGTGGTTTTCAGGGGAAATCACCACACGATGTATAAAAAAATCAGCAAAGCACGAAGACTTCAAACGAAAGCTTTTCTGGGAAAATCACCGAACGACTGCTACGAAATTTATGTTTTTTCAGAGGATATCAGTATGATATATACCCGAAAACAGAGATAATCTTGGAGTTTTTCAAAGGAAGTCACCACGTGGCATGCGGAGAAAACAACGAGAGTTGATCTTGGTTTCCATAGGCAATTATCATTCGCCATTTACTCATAACAAGCTAAACCTAGGGTTTTGAAAGGAAGTCGCCACACAACCAACATAAATAACACCAGGAGTTCAGCGTGTTGGTTTCCAGACTAAATCGGTACACGATACATACATAAAACTAGAGTTAAACTTCATAGTTTACATCATACAACATTAACATAAGCCAGCAAAATATAAATTTAATGGTTTTCAGAGCAAAGCATCACATGAACATACACAAAACATCACGGATCAAGCTTGCCCTGAAAGAGGGTAGGGCCATCAATGCACCTCACGTGATGCACTGTAGCCATTACTTAAGGTTCTTTGCAGCATCCCTTCGGCCCCTAGCTGCAACCTCTTCCAGTCCTTTTACTGTACCTCTTTTCATATTCTCTTTCTTCCATCTTACTTTCCACCCTCTCCCAACAGTTGTTTCATAGTGCAACTGCGAGGTGTTCCTCATTTTGCACCTTTAAAATCTTACTCATCTCAGTTTCCTTTCATTCTATCAAACCTGTCTGTCACCTTTTTACACTAAAATATTGAGAAGGGATGACTTACCTTTGATTGTGGTTCGTCTTAAAAGCCAATAGGGGGAATTAGGATGGCCTTGTCAAATATGCTAATTGTATCCTATCTGAAGGGCGGGACTATTCATTAGAATTAGCCTTTGGATTCCAGGGGTTGGTTGGCTCTGGGTACAGGATTTTTGGCATTCTGTTCGGTTTGCTCATCAAGATGACTAGAGTGGGAATGATTGTATTGCCATAATGCCCATCAAGTGGATTTGCTTACGCTTGAGCCACCCTAGTCATGGTGCCATCCCAATCGGGATAAGGTAGAGTGAACATTTGGGAGTTACCTCTCACGAGTGTCATTGGTGGTAGAATGGACTACATGAAAGGCTAATGGCTTTTCTTTGACGTTTCCAGACAATCTCATTTCAGTAATAGTACAAAAAGATTATAAAAAAATCCCTCTTTGTATGATGACCTCAGGCGCAACAATGAACTTTCCCAAGACACAAAACTTACTGTCGCCGGAACACCAGGGTGGACAAAATGCAGGATTAGGAGTGCTTCTATGCACAAATATATCGAATTCTCTTGACTATGAGGTGTATCTTTTAATGGGAGAGTCTGGCAAAATTCAAAGAAAAAGGTTGATACTATCCCCTGACAAATGCAGCTTTGACTGCTATGTTGTGTTTGAGAATAACAAATCAGCTAAAAAAAAAAGCAGAGACTATTTCAATGGACATTCTGAACTTTTAGAAAAGATTAGTTCCATCCCAAAGGGTAAGGTTACAAGATATGGGGAAAACATCCTCATCAAAGCAGCAAATGGAACCCAACCAAAGCTGCTTAGCAACTGTAAAACAACTCAAAACTGTAATCATGATAGTCTCCCCTCATGGAGGAGTAATTTATTAACGAAAACTGTGTGAATTCGAGGACACAGAAATACTGGAGTAGTTACGTCCCAGATTGTATCTAATTTGGAAATCATGTACAGATGAGGGTAAAAAGATATACTGTAGGCCTAGCCCAATTCAGTGCCATAATTGTCTTGAATATGGACCTGTGAAATTTTCATTTTCAAGTACAAAAAGATCCCCTGAGTGCTCTAGGGTTCACGAAGAGAAGGATTGTGAGCATCCTGACTACTGTTTCCTCTGCAATGGTAATGATTCTCCAAAATTCAAAATTTGACCATGAAGAAGACTAGAGCAAGATATTGTTGAAAAAGCCGAGGTAGAGCACATCAGTATAGAAAATGCCAGAACACAGATAAAGGGGGTTAATAAACATCCAAATACCCCATATTACTCTGTAATATTACACATGAAAACTGATGTAAGGATTTCCCAAACCCACTCTATAGAACATCAAAATATTACCCCCAAAAAAAAAAAAAAGAACGATGAAACTATTGCTGTAGCAATCAGTTCATGATTATTCTAATAATATAAAAGAAAAGGGAAACTCTACAAATCTATCCATATCTACCTCTGGGAACAGAGACTCCTTGAACACAAATAAACAAACTTGAAGGAGAATGGGGAAGCTACATCAAGAAATCTCGGAGAAGGAAAGAAACAAAAAACTAAAGATTCATGCACTGCAAGAAAGTAAGAATGCCTCAAATAAACACAAGACATGGCAAAGGAAAGTAGCACTACTAAGAAACATTCGTCATATGGATCTTCAAATAATTCATCCTCAAGCGCAAAACAAACGCAGAAACCTCGTTCAATAGTCAGTGAAGAAATGTTTTGGCATACCTGAAGGAAATAAAAGAGTTCACCCAACTTTTCCTGAAGAAAACCAGGACCTAAAAATTAAAAACACTTTTGATGTGCTTGAAGACTAGCTTTCTCCAATGAAGAAAAAGAACTCAAACGAATTCACCAAATAGTCAGGGACTTAAGGAAATCCAGAAGGGAGCAATCAGTATCCTAAGGCAGATAGATGGACCTAGAAGTCCCAAATTCCATAGTACTTCTAGGGTTCTTCTACTTTGGGTGGTATTATCCACAAGTAACACTGATATTTCTGGTTCAACTTTCCAGTCTTATTATAAGACTGGGGACTCAAATGTTTGTCTCAATAATGGAAGATATCCTGCAATGGAACTGTAGATGTTTTAAATATCGATCTGAGCAATTAAGTCACTAATACAGTATTGTAAATCCTATGCCTGCAAGAAGTAAAGCTTGGCACCAATTTACATAATCCAGGACTAAACTATTCGTTCTTTCATTCTACTCCATCTACTGGTGAAATAAGTAAAGGTGGAGCTGGGATTATAATAAAGACATCTTTGCAGCGCAACCTTGTCCTACTTAATCCTGAATTGCAAGCTATAGTTCTTCACTAATCTAAAAGAAAACGTTTGCAGCCTCATATATCTTGCCTCCAGTTAATGACTTTACCTTATCAGACTTAGAAAATCTGGTTGCTCAGCTTCCAAATCCTTTCCTGTTGTTGGCAGATTTTAATGCTCATAATTCTCTACGGGACGAAACTTTTATCACTAGGAAAGTCAGGACTATAGAACGCCTTAGTGACTCTAGGGACCTCTCCTTACTCAATGGTGGCTCTCATACTTATTATAATATTGCCAATATCTAATCTGCCCACTGATCTCAACTCACTGTTGAGGTGGGGGCTTAGGGACCCGCTGCCGGGATTGAATGCACTATGGTGACTCCTGTCTGTGCTGTGGGTTCAACTAAAGATTGGAAACTGTATCTTTTCACTTCTTCTGTAAATTTTCCAGTTTCCCTCTTCTTTCATTACCGACCTGAGAATGACATTGATAATTAAACAGTCATTTGTGTCAGCAGCAGCCCTGCCCGTTTAGGGGCATATAAGCTCACATAGGATTGTCCATTGTGTTTGCTATGAGGAGAAGCAGTCTGCCCTTACATCTTCCCTCTATGCAACCTCTGGAAGCTTGGAAGGTCAATACCAGTGATTGCTGCCCCACCTTCGATGGACCCTCTGTTTCTTCTACATACCAGCTGTCAAAACTCTTGTATCATTCCTTCAGTTTAAGCCCCTGCCACTATTTATAATTGTCACGTTGCATAACTCATTTAAATCATTCTGCCTTTCACACTATTCGCCGGTCTTTATCTGCTTTGGGTTTTTATTTTTTTGATGTGTTACTTTGTGAGAAGTTGAGCAGATACAAAATTACTTTTCTGTTTTAGTATATAACCTTGTAAATAAATACATCAATTTGTCGTGTGAGTTTTCTTTTTCAAATTCTTTACCATGCTTTCAATGGTCGCTGTGGAACTTCCTTTTATTATTCAGTATAAAAAAAAATGAACATAACGATTTAAGCAAATTGTAACAGTGGCAACCGTGAAAGGAATTCTGACCCATAACCAATTGAAACGGTGAGTTAGATGACCAAATAATTTATCGAATCCGGAAGACATCTAGCTCTAGAAGGCAATGCCCTTTAGTTTTTTGAAAGGAAAGAAAAAGAAAACTTTGAAAGAGATGAAAGAGCAGCTGAAAGGGAAATGAAAAGACTGGGACTAGAAAGCGAGGACAAAGAGAGCGAAGGAGAAGAGAGAAAGAGTGCAAACATGAATTTGACATCATGTAGTTAAGGCTCTGGTTTCAGAAAAACAGCCTGTTAGGCAGCAGACAAGGTAGAAATGTGCCATTAAACAACAAAGAAAGTGATAGATTAGGCACGGATGCAGTGTTGAAATTGTTGCCAAAATTTGATATGGATGCAGTGTTGAAATTGTTGCCAAAATGTGATGAGAGTGATGTAACAAAGTATTTAATGCCTTCTGAAAGGTTATGAATGCTGAATTAACCAAAAAACGAGGACTTTGTATTTACAGCCAGTCTCTTGTGGTAGAGTACCTTCTGTATATAATGTAGCTGCATGTCTGAGGAAGAATGTAAAGATTATGATATTGTCAAAAAACTCTTCTTAGTGTATACAGGTTAGTACTGGAGGCGTACTGCAAGAAATTTAGAAGTATTAAAAAGGTTGAAAGCCATATGTATGTGGAGTGTGGAAAGAAATAGGAAAGATTATTTCAGAATTGTTAAAAACTGATGAAATTGATAATTTAGATCATTTTAAGAACTTAAGTTTGCTAGAAAATTTTGAGGATAAGTTCCAGAGGCGTCGTGAGGGGGGACATATGTCCCCGGGCGCAGCATTGAGGGGGCGCCAAATTGAAGTTGGGAAGACATCTATTTTGGGGGAAATGGGGGTGATGAAACCAGTAACTTAGAATCTTTTAAGTTTTTACGAGTTTTCAGTACACATTCTATATTTAATGAAGATTGACTTCCTTTAATGTTCATTATATATAAATGTAATCATAATGTGTTAATTACTATACCATCGAATGTTATTACGTACTTATACTGTGAAATAAGCGGTTCAGTGACTGTGAGTCAGTGCAGAGATATTTGGTTAGGTTTTCCGTTATCAATACCTGTCTAATTATCTTTACATTCCAATACCTTTATACTGTTTTATTTCCTTGCATATGGTTGATCCTAAGCAACTGTCACCTTAATCTTTTTGTTTTCATTATTTTGACGCATGTTAAAATTGAAGAAAAGTAAGGTTTTTAGTTAGTGAACCAATTCATCTTTGTTCTTTTCAGTCTTTACCACAAAATCTATTTTTTTTCTAGTATTAACTTCTATGCTGGCAACACATTGTTCATTTTCATGATTTTCTGAGCCCCCTGTATTGCCTAATGTTTAACTCCTTTTTTAGTCAAATTTATTTCATGTGCCATTTGTCTTTGGTTATTAAGAGTTGCTGGTTACTGTGATGCTTTACTATAATCTACATTTTAGTTATGTTATCAACATTTTGGAATTTATTTATGAAGGCTAATGATTAATTAATTACAGTATTTCTATTATATGTAAAATAAACTATTTCAGTTTGCAAATTCGGTTTGTGCTCTGTCATTCCAGATTATTATTATGCAAATTAGAATTTTTGTTTTCAACACAATATATCTAAAATAATGAAGGCAAACATTTCCTGCCAAGATTAGCACACTCAAATAAAAATAGTCCTCCCCGCCTCCCCCCACCCCCAAAATCCCGTTTGGGTGCGCCATAAAACACTTTGCCCCCGGGCACCAGCAACCCTCACGACGCCACTGAGGATAACGTATCCCCAGAAATTAAGCTATACATAAAAGAGGGGGTGAAGCCTTTTGCAGGAGTGGTTAGATTGGCAGATGAGTACAGTCTAGCTCATAGTTTGAGTGAAGGTAAGAAAAAAGTGATCTTCATTATGTAGACTTCATCTTAGTATGTATTCCAGTCACAGAGGAGCAACAATATAGTCAGAAGTGATTATTGTTGTTATGGTTGTAGGAAACCGGGTTGTACTCCATAGTTTTGTCAAATTAAAGGGATATTAGTAGTTACAATATAATGAGAAAGGGATCTATCAAGGGATTATGTAAAAGGTAAAAGTAGCAATAAACAAGTATCTTTATTAATGATCCTTCATAAGTATGAGTGACATCTTGGAAAAACCAAGAAATATTATGGGAATATATGTCTGCAAGGGTAGTTTCTTGTCTTCAAGGATGAGAGTCAAGAAAAATAGTTTTACTTCTGAACACTGGAGTGGCTGTCTCTCTCTTTACGAGAGGCAGTGTTCTTACTGAGGTGGTAATCAGCATGAAAGAACAAGTTGTGTTAGGTAGATTCCTGAACGCTGGTATTATCTATCCATGGAAGTGAACATAGAAAGTCAAGAAGTGTCTGGCGAAGTAAAATTAGCAGTTGTAGACAGTTTGTCCATTGATAGCTTTAACATTATTGTCGATAATGATCTAGCTACTTACAAGTGTGTGCATACTATATTTAGTGAGGTTCCAGTGCCTGAAATCGTAGTAACTAGGTCTGGTCTACAGTAGGTATGAATGTAGACTAAAGTCATAGTTTGGCCATGGATTAGAACGATTATGAGTTTGTGGCTTCTAACCAGTTGGGTAGACTCATTGCATCTTGTCATGAGTGTGGCTTAGAAGACTGACTCTATTGATGTTGACAATGTTAATGAAGCTGCCATTATGCCTGTTGGAATTAGTGATACAGCCATAGTCGATGGAGTAGGTTCACGTAGTAGTTGCTGCAGTGGTATAGGCACTAACATTTTGAGTAAGGATAAGTTGTTCAAATTGCAAGGAGGGGATGAGTCACAAACCAAAATCTTTGAATGTGAGCTGTATGATGAGCTTAGTGATGTTTGTAAGGAAATCTTTTGTCTAAGAGGCATAACTTTTTGTTGTTATGTTTGTCCTAAGTCAGCTAGTGTGGAAGAGATTATTGAACAACTGAATCCCAAGGAGCCTTCATAATTAATTTTGAAATGAGCATATGATGAACAAGGGTACTTTGGGATAAGTAAAACATTTGAAAGTATAAGTAGAATGTACTTTTGACCTAAGATGAAAACTGCCATAAAGAGATATGTTTTAAGTTGTTATGAATGTCAGATGTTTGGTAACCGTAACCACATAATCTCTGGGGCTCCTTTGTCAAATATTCCATCAGTAAGAAAGCCTTTTGAAAATTGAATTGATCTGGCCGGATCTTTGCCTAGAAGTAAGGGAGGAATGTCTATCTATTAACAATCATTGATACTAACCCACTATCCAGAAGCAATCCCCATAAGAAGCTTGTCATGGGTAGTGTGGATGTCCAGTCTGGTGGCGGCCTGGGTCTGATAGTGCCCGTTATTGTTGTATGTCATCCCGTCTTAGCCCAACATGGCCTCCAGTGAAAAGCATTAGAAAATTCAGTGCTGGGTGATACAAGATTTCTTTGCAAAGCTAGCTGAAGTTTCCAGTCTGACTTGGTCTGATGGGTGTTTTTCGATAAGCCAATCAGAAAGTGGAAATTGCAAGAATCTCCAAATAAGGAAGTGACATTCACCGAAAGTGTCTTCATTAGCCCTGCCCATTTAGGTGTATATGAGCTCCCATACGATCACCCTAGTAAGGACAGAAGGGCAGAGAGTAAAGAGGGTGCAGTAGGGAGGACAGAGAGAGAGAGAGAGAGAGAGAGAGAGAGAGAGAGAGAGAGAGAGAGAGAGAGAGAGAGAGAAAAAGGAGAGCACCACGCATTATACAGTACCTTTAGGAGAAAGTCCACTTCAGAAGGTTTGGTGCAACACTGGCACTTTTCCTACACTGCACTTAGTAGTTTGGAAGTTTAACGTGTGGTGCTCTCCTCTCTCTCTCTCTCTCTCTCTGTCCTTCTGCCTTTAGTAGGGTGATCATATGGGAGCTTATATACACCTAAATGGTAGGGGCTAATGATGACACTTTCGATGATTGTCATTTCCTTGTGTGTGTATGTATGTATATATATATATATATATATATATATATATATATATATATATATATATATATATATATATATATATATATATATATATGAACAAAGTTACAGCCACGAAGGAAAGAGTGAAACAATGAGATGCTAAGTACTTTTGCCTTATTACCAAGACATGGTCACAGCAACTAAAGATATACAGAGATAAGGGCATATATATATGGTGGGTATAAGTCCTAAGGGAATACAAAAACGTTGGGAGATCACAAAACTTTGCATACAAAGCAATATTGTATACAAAGTTCCTTGTATGGATTGTGATTTATTTTGCTTAGGTCAGACCAGTAAAGAACTAAATACCAGATTAAAACAACACAAATTTTCAGTAGGAACAGGTCAGACTAATAATGCTCTATTTTTGCATCTAAGTGAAAAGTCCCACAGAATGAACTGGACACAAAGCAACGTAATATTACGAAGTAATGAAACTATTTTCAGGAACTTGGTGGAATCTGTTATGATTCTGTTGACCTGGGATTATAACCTTAATTTAAGCCCAGGATTATTTTCTTTTCGCCCCGTAATAAAACATAATATGTTCCAGAAGGATTTGAAAGACAAGATAAAGAGGATTACCAATATGTAGATTTTGGTGTTAATCTGTTGACCGTTTTGTGATCTCTCAACCTTTTTGTATTCCCTTAGAGACTTATACCCACCATATATATATATATATATATATATATATATATATATATATATATATATATATATATATATATATATATATATATATATATATATATATATATATATATATATATATATATATATATATATATATATATATATATATATATATGCCCTTGTCCCTGCATATCTTTAGTTGCTGTGACCATGTCTTGGTAGTAAGACAAAAGTACTTTGTATCTCATTATTTCATTGTTTCCTTCTTGGCTGTAACGTTGTTCGTATAATCATCACGTTTTAACCTTTTCGTGACCTAAAATCAAACATATATTTATATATAATATATTACACACACACACACACACACACACACACACACATATATTATATATATATATATATATATATATATATATATATATATATATATATATATATATTATCCTATATTGTTCACCATTCCCCCTATCTTCACCTACTTTGTTTAATCTTCTTAGTGCTACGGTGTTCAACAAGTTGAGTGAATGCGAGAGTCGACTTCCCTTTTCTGTATATAGCGTAAGAAAATTGCTATGAGAGTTTTCTTTTATATTCCTTACCTTACTTTCCAATTGTTGATGCAGAATTCTCGTTATTAAGTAAAAGTAGAAAGAACTTGACGGTTCAAGTCCGAATCATAACAAAGTTTTAATGCAGAAAAACAGTAGCTAAACGCTTGTTGACCTATTTTTCCAAGCTTTGGTTTGCCTTGCATCTTGCTAAGTGATAATAGCAACAATTTTAAGGACGAGATGAGCGAACTGGTTATTGAACTCATAAGTTCCACACCTTATCACCCCGAGTCATAAAAATTGCGTAAGAGCTTTGAACATGACTAGGAAGAAAAGCTACCTTTTGTCTTATTAGCTTTGTGCTTGGCACCAAATGAGAAAAGCGCGTCTAGTCCTTCAGAAGTGGTGTTCAGTCACACATCTGAAAGACTCTTAGAGATTTTAGAGCAAATTGATATCATAAGGGAATTTAGAGAATTGCAAAGAGAATTAAAGGGAAGTCTGGCAGATGGCAGTGGAAAACGAGCGCAGCAGTCAAATGGAAACAAAAAAAAAAAAAGTTATGATCTCAGGGCAGAAGAAAGGAATTTCTGTTTGGAAGACAAATTAATTCAGAAAGGTCCCTCATTATCTGATAAGTTCGAAGGTCCTTGTTATGTCATGTATGAAAAGAGATATTTAAACTTCTTAATTGATATTGGATAGGCATAGAATTAGGTTATTGCTTGTAAACCTGTTAAAGAAACATAATGGACTTCCAGAGCCTGTTGTAGCTGTCACAGAGAGATATTAGGCTTGAGTAAAACTGATGCGCTTAAGAATTCCAAGATATTTAACCCTAATTTGGAAAAAGAGAAATGGAAGGAAATGCACAATGTTTTGACAAATTATCTTGACACTGGTAGTGATATATAGGGCCTAAGAAATCTTTTAGAGCATGATTTCAAGTTGAAAGACACAAAACTCATTAGTCAAAGTCTGTATCATCTGAGTTCGGAGAAAGCAGAATCTCTGAGAAGGAAAATTAGGTATATGCTAGATAATGACTTAATAGTTCCTAGCCAGAATGAGCGGAGTTCTTCAGCAGTTCTAGTGAAAAATTTTGTAAGGTGGAATTGATTGGATTTCAAAAAAGTTAACAATATCACTAAACTAACTTTCTTCTACCCAGAATTGAAGATTGCTTGCACAAAATTGGAAATACCGAGCTCATTTCCAAGCTTGACTTTGCCAAAAGTTATTGGCAAGTATCTCTAAGTCATCGGGCCAGGAAAATGTCAGCTGTTATAGTACCTTGCAGCAGTTATGAAGTTTTGGCTTTTTGGCTTAAAGATCGCATCCAGTGCGTCAGGTATGAAATAAATACTTAAGTTTGAGATGACAATCTTTTTAGGTGTTTTTTCCTATCATGTTGGGTTAATATATTTAGTTTTGCAAAACTTAACTTAAAGTGAAATCCATAAAAAATTAATTCTGACTCCTAGAGGATAAGTTCAAGTTGAAAGTTTATGTCTCGGTTTCTCTTTCTGTCTTTGAAATTAGCTTAATTTCATTTTGTTTGAGGGTTAAGGGGTGTTTTATTTGGGAAGAAATACTATGGGAAGCAAAAATATTTTTTTATTAGAACCTGTTGTGTGGACATCCAGCCTGATGATTTCCCTGGAGCTGTCATTACCCATCGAGGTCACATGTTATCCCTTCATAGTCTTACAAGGTCTCCGATGAAACGTTCTGGTAAATTCGACTCCTATTGTTGCAAGATTTTGTCTCTTGTGTTCTAGAAACTTCCTGTTTGGTGAGATCAGATGGGCAGTTTTGAGAATCCAGTCTGCTTTCAGAATTCCCAAGAATCTCCACATAAGGAAGTGACATTCGCTTGTAGTGTCAACATTAGCTCTGCCCATTTACGGGTATGTAATCGAGGAACAAGCAGTCTACATTTTACATTCAGGCGAGAGAGACTTTCAGACGGCTTGTCTTGTTTGTTATGAGGAGAAGCAGTTTGGCCTTTTACCTTCCCATCTAATCAACCTCTGGAAACTTGGAAGGTCAGTACTAAGTTGCTGTCCCACCGTGGATGGACCATCTGCGTCCTCTGCAAACTAGCTGTCAACACGCCTATATCCCTTCAGTTGAAGCCTCCCTCCCACGAAGGATAATTCTCAAGTTACATAACTCATTTAAATCATTCTACCTTTCACCTTATTCCTCGGTCTTTATCTGCTTTGCGTTTTTTTTTTCATTTTTATGCTTTGTGTAACTTTGTATATATAAGATTGCAAACATTTGCATCATAGTGTCGTGCGAGTTTTCTTTTTATATTCTTTACCCTGCTTTCAATTGTTGGGATGAAGTCCTTTTTATTAATCAAAATGAAGAAATAATCTAACGATTTAAGCAAATTGTAACACAAATTATAACACATACACAAAACACCAAGAGTTGGCATTATAGTTTTTTCAGAGGATATCGCCATATGATATACACTGAAAACGCCAAGATTCAAACAATAGTTTTCAGAGGAAATCACCACTTGATGCAAGATCTAAACACCAATTGTTAAACTTATAATTTTCAGAAAAGATTAGCAACTGACATACAAAACACCAAGAGTTAAAGTTAGTAGTTTTCTGAGGAAATTACAAGACAGCTACGCAAAACAATAATAGTTCAACTTAATGGGTTTTAGAGGAAATGATCACATAACACATGCACAAAACAATAATTGTTAAACTTAGGGCTTTTCAGAAGTCACCACACAACATGAACATAACACCAACAGTTAAAATTAATGTTTTAGAGAAACTCACCACGCGTTATGCTCACTAAACACTGAGAGCTAAACTTAATGTTTTCAGAGGAAATAATAACATAACATTTGCACAAAACACCCATAGTTAAACTCAAGTTTTCAAAGGAAATCATCACACGACATATACACAAAACACAAAGAGTTAAACTTAATGTTTCAGAAGAAATATTTACACAGTATTTGCACAAAATACCAAGAGTTGAACGTAATAATTTTCGGAGGAAGTTATCACACGACATATACACAAAACACCGAGAGCTAAACTTAGGGTTTTCCAGAGGCAGTCACTACATGGCATATACTGTACATAAACCCCAGTAGGTAACCTAATAGTTTTCGGAGGAAATCACCACTCTCCATATACAATATACGAAAAATCAAGAGATGAACTCAATGGTTTCCACAGTATCACCGTATGATATATATACCAAAACCAACGGTATGGTTTTTCACAGGAGATCACTGCACCACATATACAAAAACCATCAAGATTTAAATTTAATATTTTTCAAAGGAAAACACCACATGTCATATACAGAAAACACCATGATTTAAATATAATACCTTCCAGAGGAAATCAATGCATGATATGTACAAAATGCCAAAATTAAGCTTATGGTTTTTCAGAGTAAATCACCATACACCTTATACATAATGGTTATTATAGGAAATCACCACAGGACATAGACAAAACTCCAAAAGTTAAACATAGTAGTTTCCAGAGGAAATCGCCACACAGCATTTACACAGCACAACAACAGTTAAACTTTTGGTTTTCCGAGGAATTCAGACGACATACATACAAAACCACATCACATATGCAAACCCCAAGAGTTCAATTTAATGTGTAATGTACTCTCTTTTTTAGATTATTGCAAAAGGTCTTTTTAATAAGATGACGACTCAAGCATTCCTTATCAGGTAATAGGTTTTAGATTATAAATTATATATATATATATATATATATATATATATATATATATATATATATATATATGTATATACATACATACATACACACACACACACACACATATATATATATATATATATATATATATATATATATATATAATCAGATTATATTCAAAATTGATCATTGGCTTTCATTGTAAATATGATCTAATATAAACAATTACATATGATTAGAACTGATCTTTTCTCTTTTAAATGCAGTGTATCTTGTAGTTTGAAAATGTAAATTAGATGTTTCCTTTATTAGTCTTACTAAATTACTTATGGTTAAAATGGTTTCTTGCCTCACAATTGACAAAAAATTTATTTCTTATCTTTAAATATTTTTTAATATTTGGTGTGTTGACTATTAAATTGCTTATACATATCATTGCTGCCTGTTTAAAATTTTTCCTAATATTTCAAAATATATATGAAAATTAATAATATCTTCTAAGTACTCTATAAATATAGATGATCCTTCATATCATAAGATACTAACTTAATTGTATTATATAGTTCGAATTTCATACGATATAAAAGATATGAATTAGTTGGGCATTTTAAGCTTAAATAGAATCGGCTGTGAGTTACAATGAGGCCCGGAAGTTAATTGGGTGGATGGATGTTTGTAGTCACTATGAAAATGTGTCATTATTATATGTTATGGATTTGCTACCAGTTTGTTTGCATATCTGTTTGAAATTATTTGTTCTCGTTGTGACCCATTGCCACTTGCATCAGACTCATAAGAAGTCTCTTGTATCATCCTCTCTCTCTCTCTCTCTCTCTCTCTCTCTCTCTCTCTCTACAAGGCTGGGGTGTTTATCCTTTGCTTGACCGTTGTCTTTTATCCGGGTCTGGGACCTGCATTAGAAGCAAGTGTACAGTAAACTATTGATTGATTGGTTATGTTGTCTGGCTTTACAACTGAAACGATCACTGACGCCGTAGTAAATGATTATTTTCATGAAAACTAATAATTTATGGTGGCAAGACCGTTGTTCTCATTATTTTTGACTGTCAAACATTTTTTTCTCTTCTTGAAACTGTCTGTGGACTTTCTTAAAGATTTTTCCTTGTGATGCATGAGTTCGTCTATCTCCCTATTTGATTTATAAGTGTAAAACATTTGTTTCATGCATCTTGATGTCTTATGACTTATATTTATTATTTTTCCCTTTTCTAGTTACTTCCCATTTTCGGACGACCTTTGACTTTTCAAATAGTAATTACGTCCATTCTCAGCCAACGACGGATCTCAGAGGTATGCAATTGGAGCGAGAAGGGAGGTCCTGCTTAATATGCTGTCTTGGGATTTGCATTGGTGAAGGAATGTTAGGGTTGTATTTGAAGACGTTTTCAACTTTCATATAGGTCGTTGTAATCATTTTATTTATTGTTACATTATTTGCCTTGGGAATTTATTTTGGGGAACGAATTTGAGGGATTTATTCTGAGAAGAAGGTTATGACATTTATATTGGGAGGGACTTTAGATATTCATTTAGGGGAGGAATTTTGGGGATTTGTTTCAGAAAGAAATTTTAAGAATTTATATTGGGAGGAATTTCAGGAAGTCATGTAGGGGAAGAATTTTGGGGATTTATTTCGGGATGAAATTTCTGGAATTTATTTTGGGGAATTTGTCAATTTTGCATCAGGTCTTTGTAATTTGTCTTGCTTTCTGCTCCGGTATAAGGTTCCTTTTAATAAAATTCCGCCGATTATTCACGCGCTTACCGAACAGTTCCAGAAAATTTTCTCGCTCAGGAGTGTGTAAATTTCTCTCTCTCTCTCTCTCTCTCTCTCTCTCTCTCTCTCTCTCTCTCTCTCTCTCTCTCTCTCTCTCTCTCTCAACATTTCAAGTATTTTCTCTCTCTCTTGACTGCAAAATTTTATCCTCTGTCTCTAAACAGTTTCAGAATGATCTCTGTGTAGACAGTATATAAATTCTCTCTCTCTCTCTCTCTCTCTCTCTCTCTCTCTCTCTCTCTCTCTCTCTCTCTCTCTCTCTCTCTCTCTCTCTCTCTCATTTCCATTTCCATTTGTAAAGTACTCAAGAATATTGTATAGCTTGAGACAGTTTACAAAATTCTCTTCTCTGTGTTCTTGAAGTAAATTGTATAAACATTTACTTTGTTCGTTTTGCATTTTACAGTTGCACCTTCGTCGTCATTCCCTCATTTTTCCTAATGGACAGATCAATTTTAGAAGTGCTTTTCCAGCCTTCTGTCGGGGAGACATTTGATTGCTTTTGTAGGGGTTAATCCGAAATTACCATTTCCGGAGGCCTTTCTGTAGCCTGCGAAAGAAATGAGACGAAACCCGCAATAAAAGCATATTAAAAAAGAAGTCGAAATGGCGTATTGTATAAAAGTGTAACATATGTATGCATATTGTTGTTAATTTTAAAAAGCTTTATCTATAAGCCTTTTCTCACGGGGTGGGAGGTGGGCGACGGGCTGTTGCCTCCAGGTGCTAACTTTTAAGGTGCGATACGCAGCGCCACGCACTTCACCGGGGCTGTGACCATCGACAGTCGAATAACAGCTAGCTACCCATATTACTTATTACGTGAGCGAACGCAAAGAGGAACCTAATGAAACGCTAGTAGTTCGCGCCGCCTCATATGGGAATCGAACTCTGTCTCTCTCTCTTTGGTGATGCGGATATCATGACCACTAAACAATCAGGTTTAAGACTAAACTTTTCCAAAGCTTATGAAGATTAACAAGTTGGAAACATGTGATAAAATTATAACCATTTTTCTGTTTTCTCAAAGCTGTCTCTACCTTTTCCTAAAAACCTTTACTTCTCCGATCATTTTTCCTGTTCACCTTTTTACGACCTGTGACCTTGTCTTCGAAATATTTGTTTAGAGCGATACATAAATCCCTCAAATTAATAGGGGCGATGATTCATTGAATTTTTAGCAGGTTGTAATGTCTTTTGTTTTTGTATTAAGAAAAATCTCTTTGAAACCTGCAAGAATGGATGCAGTTGGCGATTCTTTTCATGTTACAAAACTTACTGTCTTTCTTAAGGAGAAGAAAAAAAATGCACTGAAGTTTCTTCGGCGCAATCGATTTTTCTGTACAGCGTATAATGCTGTATAAAACTCCAGCCACGGCCCATGAGACTCTCAGCCGCTGCCCATGAAACTTTCAGCCACGGTCCGATGGTGGCCTGTGTTCCTGGCGCCTATAGCGGCGCCAGACGCACGATCTTGGCTAACTTTAACCATAAATAAAATAAAAACTACTGAGGAGGCTGAGTAGTTTTTAAGATCTGAGGGTGGACAGAAAAAGTGCGGACGGACAGACAAATAGCCATCTCAATAGTTTTCCTTTACAGGAAACTAAAAACCGTCATCCCTGTGCGAAGGCCGAGGTGGATAAGAAAATTATATAGATTATATAGATTCAGTTATACCTGCACAATTATGCCTGCACAGTTGGCCTGTGCAGGCAAAACTGAACGTTAATGTGAACAACCTGCGCAGTTTTTCTCGCCTGCGCAGGCGGCCTGAGCAAATAGCTCATCTCAATCGATGAGCCTCCGGCCAAACTTCCTGCGCAAGCGCAGTTCAATGTTAATGTGGGGAGGCAAATGTTTTTAGCTCAGTTCGCTTCCCGTCCCTGGATGCAAGTTCCTAAGATGTATGCTAGTATTGCACCAGCCCTAGTTTATTTTGCCATGGCCCTACTGTAGGTTAGGTTAGGTTAGATTAGCTTAGCACTCTTGGAGTAATTTGGGTGTGGGAAACCTAATGAGATTATTTTCAAGAAAATTCTATATTTGGTTTTTAAGATATGACGTCCCGCTTTTTTAGGGAAAGGTCCTGGTACTTGGTTACATCTCGGGGAAAATGCTCAAGGGACAGATGACATGTCCCAGTCAGGAACAGAGAACAGAGTGTTAGGTTTTATTAAATGTAAAAGTGTTTACGCCTAAATTAATGATATGTCAGATACTTGTTTTTTAGTAATTGATATGGATGTGAGAATAATATACATTTATAATTTTGCAATTTTTCCAGAGAAAAAATAATTGTGTATAATGAGGGCTGAAATTGGCGGCATCATTCCTGAATGTCTTGTAGATTTCATTGAAATTTATATGAACAAGATGTTGCTTGGGCAAGTAAAATCCAGAGACTGTCGTAACTGGGTAACCCGATGTATTAAGTCTGGATTGACTTGGGTCAGCAGGGGAGAACTATGTGCTGGCCTGGTAGTGACACTTCTGCTGCAAACGCATTTGCGTCTGTCACGATCCAAGCACATGGAAACAGCACGATTGATCATTGAACCAATGCCGCCGGAAGTGCCCAGGTTCTGATGGGGTATGTGCGTGTGTGTGTGCAACCTCCCATGCGATATTTATGAAAGGAACAGTGACTCTCGCAGGGAGACTGCCTCGATCTTGGGTGGCTGATACGTGCTTTTAGCCTGGTGTAGTATTTAAAGAAACCGCCTCTATGAAGATACATTATCTGAGCCTTAGAAAAAGTAAGTAAGATCGCCCAGTGACATTTATATGTTTTCCAGACTTTAGAGGAAAAACCCTCGGTTGGGAAGCAATGAAACTGATCGATGTCTACATAATGAATTTTCCCATTTAATGCTCCATTAGACATTTTCCTGTTTTGAACATGTATATAAGGAACACCATTTCAGGTTTTGATATAAAGATATGTTTCTTTCAACAGAAATTCGAGTTTCATCCTGAGAGGACGAATATTTGGGAGGTGGTGTTTTTACTCTAATGTACTGTATGACATATATTGTGGTCTAGAATAATTATGACCTTATTACTTTGTTTATTGACCAGGGTGTTATTCACTAGTATTGCTTGGTATATAATTATTAATACGCTTGATTGTGAAACAGTATTTCCTCTAGTTATGAATTCCATTGATAGGGGGTGTGAATCACTCCATTTCTTGACCGTAGCTTTTGCTAAATCACTCTTGTTAAATTTGCCAATCAAGTCTAGTTTTGCTTCCCAGTGTTTAATTCCAGTAGGCCTTTGTTTAAAGACAGGTTTTGTGAGAGAAGTCGACAAAGGAGAAGGGATTTGCTGACCCAGGGATGAGCCATGCTACCAGAGACGTCTTAGGAAAAGTAAGATGTTTGATTCTGTTCTCAAAACAGTTACAGCAATAAAGGATGGCCCTGTTTGACATGGGAGGGCCATTAACATATGTATGCTTATTTGTGGTTATTAACCATATATTTTAGTAAGTTTTTAAGTGAGAATAAATATTCATTATGGCGAAATAATGTAACATGAGAATAGGCCTATAATGTGTCTATTCATGTTTATGCATCATATATGTAATTCACTTTTAAGGTGAGAATAAAATAATATTCTACTTACTGATGAAAAAAAAACTATCAGACTATGTATGTTTATACATTGCTCACATCCTATGTAAGCCAGTTTTTCAATGATATTAAAGTAATCAATAAACAAACGAAACAAAGGAACATTAGTGTACCGTTGATATTCACTCGTAACACATCATAAGAAAGTCCTTCTTTAAATGAAAACTAATCTGTATTAAGCATTTTAATGAAAAGAAAAACAATAGTAGGCGTAAATGTGTAAACTTTGAAATAAAAACAAACAATTACTGACTTAGTTAACTCAGTTATCTTGCCTTGGAACTCTTCCCTCGTTCATAAAATATTCAATAAACATTAGGAAAGTATTTCGGGGCAAATTTTAATTCTTTTAACAAATTCACATGAGTATTGGATAGTTTTTTCAACCACTCTTTCACTAGACGTCTTCCTTGACGTTTATAATTTTTTTGTATGCTATCAGCACGCCAATTACAGCCAGAGAACCGTCTGTTGACGCCATGGCTGCTACGGAGGACAGGGAAATGACTGTATCGTTAGTGGTGGAGGTTTGCCTGCACAGGCCGACTGTGCAGGCATAACTGCGCAGGTATAACTGAACGTTAGTGGCCGACTTTACTGATATGAAATGAAATCATCTGGTGTCACAGGAACAAAAGTCATTGACATACATAGATAGATTATGACAACAGAGTATGTTGTCGTTAAGAAGGTAGATAACTGATTGAGGTTATCTTCGTTAGGGACCTCTAGCTGTTGACCCGAGAGTTATGAAAGATCACTCTCTCTCTCTCTCTCTCTCTCTCTCTCTCTCTCTCTAATTAATTCAGCCTATTGTAAGCAGAGACGTCAGATTTTTCTCACCCTGTTAGCAATGTCTTAATCAAATATTGATTATAGTGAGTCGCTCATATTGCGAAGAAAAGTATCACGTTCTCACAACTCACTGCCCACCACATTCCGCCCCCACGCCCCCCGCCCCAGACACACACACACACAGGGACGCACCCCAACGGCAGTGATCCAGTGGCATTTCGCGGCCACACATGCACGTTATAAAAAAAGTTAGATAAGTGTTCTTTCTGCAGAATTGTCAAGAATGAAACCTATTTCCTTCATCTATTTAACTACATTTCAGTTCGTAAGCATCCGAAAAATTGACACTGAAAAAAAATTATAAATTCTTAGAGTGCGGAAAAATTATACATTGAATTATAACCGTAAGAACATTAAAGAATATAATTGATACTGATAGTTAAAATACAAAAAAATATGCAAATAGTTTTTATTCAGTTCATACTTTATATATTCTTACGGATAAGAATCAAAATTATTGATGTCGAAAAATGTTGAATTAATGCTAAAGGGATTTAACAGAAATCATGCAATTATTGTATTAGATAATGTTCTACTTTTTCTGTATTATAGTATTGAATCATTTGTTGTTAAAGTATGAGGATGAGGGTATATGTATGTATGTATGTATGTATGTATATATAAACATACCTATAATATATATACATACATACATACATATATAATTATATATATATATATATATATATATATATATATATATATATATATATATATATATATATATATATATATATATATATATATATATATATATATATATATATATATATATATATATATATATATATATATATATATATATATATATGCGTGTCTGTGTGTGTATGAGAACGGGAGCAGAGGTTCAGTTGATACGCGATCTAGTTTTCGAGGAAGGCGCTTGATCACATTACGTTCATTCTAAAGCCCACGTTTCACATCACTTGATGCGTTCTCAAGGCTGAAAGCGAGTAATATGAATGATCGTACACATTTTATCACACAATAGGTCGTCACAAAAGATATATTGACGATACGTTTGTGGTTTTTAGACATCATTATCTCGCTGATACGTTTTTAGAATAAATAAATGCCCAGCACCCTAATATTTAAGTTTACTCTCGAAAAGGAGTTCCACAACACACTTCTTTTCTTGGACATCCGAGTCACGAGGATGAGATGGGCTTCCACAGTGATATATTCAGGAAATGCACTTTTATGGGTCTGCGAACTTATTTGTACAGCTCCGGTGTTTTTAATTTTTAGATAAATTCTGTATCCAGTTGGGCCGCTTTCCATGATGAAATCACGTACTTTACTAATTATTAAAAAAAAAATAACTATTTTCCACTTGTTATGTTTTGTGGAAATATTTGAACAGCTATTATTCCATTTAGGACAAAATGCATACGAATATTTATTATATTACCCGCTTTCAGTCTTGAGAAATCATCTTGTGATGTGAAATATTGGCTTTAGAATAAACGTAATGTGATAAAACGCCTTTCTCTGGAAACCTAGTTCTTGTGTTTACACATTATATATATATATATATATATATATATATATATATATATATATATATATATATATATATATATATATATATATGTATGTATGTATATATACAATTTATATATATTGTTATGATGGCCTATTGCTCACTCTAAATTCACCTAAATATTAGGCTTATCAAGCTTTCTATATGTGATCAAACTTTCAGAGCCTCAGACCAACCATAGGGTATATCCTTTACATAAATCTCGTGTAAAAGCGAGATATATACCAGGTCCAGGCTGTACAGATACCCAGCTTTATTATCAAAAGCAACAGGGACTTTCCTCCTCCCTTAAATAAACACTTGTTAAACCCAAGGAGTCAGGATCCTCAGCAAAACACTGTACACTCAAAGAGGAATAAGAAAAGACTAAACTCCATTAAAATAACAATATTTATTATTGAATGAAAGATAGCTGTAAATGACAGTTGGGGCTAGAAAGCTACAATCACCTACAAAAAACACAAGCATTCCCCATTCGCCTACACTAACACGTATACCGACAAGAGGATGGAAAGTCACAGGAGAGAAAGAAAACAGCAAGTTCACGATGGCAAAAAATAACACAAACATACGATAGTAGGAGGCAAAGATAAGAAGAAAAAACTCTTAATCCTAACTTACAACAGTTAAACAACTAAACCTAACTTACATTAATAACATAAACAAAGCTTTAACAAAACAGTAGATATGTAAATCCAATGCGGCAGATTGCGCTTTAAGTTGATGATTCTGCCGATTCCCATCAGCAGCTCGAAGTCTCTACAAAGAGTATAGAGAAGTAAAGAGAGGACACTCACGCCTCCCTTTTGTAACTGTGGGTGACAGTGGCGCCTCTACCGGCGGGTGCGTAATTGGAGTTGGAAGATGCCAACAACATGACAATGACACAGTTCTGTGCTGCAGTAAATTGCCATAATTCAAGAAAGAAAAGGCCTGAGTGATCATTTTTTCGATTCCCCAAAGACAAGGAAAGGGGAGTGATATGTTTTCAGTTACATTTTATCAAAACTAAGTTCGCACTAACGAAATTATGAGATATGCCAATGGTTATTCTCTCATTGTTCCTTTGACCAAAGAGTATACAGTATTCTACTCTCTGCCATGGTTGTTTCATTCACCATGCTTTGTCTAGACACTACAATGGTTACTGAGTATTGTAGGCCTCTTACTGCTCAAACTATTTCATATAAACGTGTCTGTTTGTTTAATTGGGTATCCCCGGAAACTCTCAGTCATAATCGCTTAGATTTCATCTTTCTTGACTCTTCTTTGGGTGGTCTTCTTTCTTGTCTCTTCTTTCGTTGTCTTCTTTCTTGTATTGTTACATCATTCTTCTTCTGCTCTTGTTGTCACACAAACTTTCCTGTAAATTGAGCACTGGTAGTGTAGTGTGGTATGAGGAGAAATGTGCTAAGTAAAAGTTTTCAAATGATTTAATTATTAGATATCTAATTAATTAATTAATCTGGTTGATACGACACCATTTCACAGACTGTCAAATGCTCATGATGAGGAATGTATTGTGTGTTGACTTAAGAGTGCACAGGCTTTGTTGAGAAGATGGACCGATTGTTCAACTGTTTCTATAGTGGAACTCGTACCAGTAATGCAAAAATGTGATATGCCATGAGTGTGAAATCAGGTCACAAGGAATTTCTAGTTAACTGCCTCACATGGTCGGGTGGTATCAAATCACTTTGTCCACGAAAGCTGCCTTGCCTCTCTGGATGTCAATAGCAATCAGAGGTCTGTTACTGTTGTAGGATGAGTTACATTCAAAGTACAAGCTGTCATACCTGTTAACCAACAGACTCAATCAAGATTGTTTGGAAAATCTATTTTCAATAATTAGGGGGGAAAGGTGGGCACAGGGGCAACCCAGATGCATTTCAGTTCAAGAATGCACTCTGCTAAGTCATGGTGGATGCTATTACGGCTCCAAGTGCTGGTGCTAACTGCCAACAAGACATTGATACCTTCTTGGTAACTCTGAACAATATAGGGACTTCAGGTTTTGCAAAATCTGTAGTGAATATCACACATTCCTCTCTGCCAATTGCTGTATCAGTACAGTCAGTCAGTAATGACCCTCCCTTGGGGAGATTACCACTCGAGGAATGCATTGTCTTAGCACATATCACAGGTTTCATTGTGCATAAGATTCGTGACAAGGTCTGTAGAGAATGCAGGACAAAGCTTCAAAGTACTCTGGGTTCACACAACCCTGTTCATGTTTTCCTTTCCAAGAAGACTTATGGTAACACACTAGGAGAGGAGCTAATTGTGCCAAGTACAGTCCTTTACGACATGATTACTGAGATGAAAAACAATTATAGAAAGATGGTTTCTGACATTTACTACATAAGCAGAGTTCACTACAGACTTGCGACGGTCTTGGAGGAGAAGATGCAGGGAAAATTTTTAGCTTGTTCTGTGTGGAACTGCAGGTTCTTCATTGTCAACCTCTTTACACGCATCAGCCTTCATCACACTGTAAAAGATGCAAACAAAAGTCTTTTAGTTGCAGGTCGAAAGAACCGAAAACTCGTGAAGTTCAGTCATCTGTAATCCTGAAAATGTATACTTGCAGTGTAGGGCCCAGATGTAAAGTTAAGTATACCGCCCGAAGGATTAGACTTATTGTACGTGGCTAAGAACCAATTGGTTACTTAGCAACGGGATCTACAGCTTATTGTGGAATCCGAACCAAATTATAGTGAGAAATGAATTTCTATCACCAGAAATAAATTCCTCTAACCCTTCATCAGCCGGCCGGGGAATCGAACTCCGGCCTAGCGCGCGCCAGTCCACATCTCTACCGACCCACCCAACGAAGAGCTGGCCCAGATGTACTAAGCATACTTGCGTTGTCTTAAGTTATTGGCTTAAGTGATGATGATGTTTGTATCCTCATTTTTCTGGCTTTCCTTGAGATGATAATCCTGTTTTCCATTTAATTTCCGAATAATATGGTTAGAAACATATCTGTATTTGTCAACAGTCGCGGAAAAAAGTTTAAAAAAGAAGTTTATTACAATCTGGTATGTGACTATGTAATGCTGGAAAAACCTTAAAGAACCCAAAAATGTAATGTAACGAACGAAAACTAAGCTTTACACATCGTAAATGTCAGTGCATCCGGGCCCAGTATGATAAAATAAAGATATCAATTTCAGTATGGTAAAATAAAGATATCAGTTTACAACGGAGGAGTTTCAGTTTGTCTAAAGTCTGGCCTGATATATCGTATAAATTTATTTATTTATTTATTTGTTCATATATTTCCTTTCATCCATAATTTTCAACCTATTGAATGAAACCTGGTTTAGCACCAGTAGTTATAGATAAAGAGTGGATAAGCTGTATGTATTTACTCATTTTTTCCAATAGAATATTTAAATAATCAATCCAGATTAGTGCATTGCTATATTATAAATAATAATAAAAGATCAGAAGATGGTGTTACAACCCACAAAAGTGCTAACAACCGTCGTAAACATTAGTGTGGTGTATGCCAGCACAAACAAATGTTATCACAGTTTACGCTCTCACTGTCGGTTGGCGCCACCGGTCCTGCGGTTACAATTTCCCCATAAGGACTCGCGCGACTGTCCACTCTTTACTTCTCTATACTTTTTGGTGTCTATAACACCAGACAGCATCAAACATCAATCAAAATAACTTTCAGTATATACGCTTACCGGAGGGACGCCTCTCCATGGTCACCACAGGTTATACTTGAAGTTCATACTGCCGATTACCTTGAACAATCCCCGTAGTGCCCGTAGCACGACAGCATCAACAGTCTCACAAAACAACTAATTTTTACGCTTACTGGAGGTGAGTCTCCCTACGAGCGCTGTAATGCTCCACGGCACCGAAGAGGTCCGAAGAAAGCTGCTACAGAGTTGAACGCCGTGATCAAAGCTTGCGCTATATGATGACTGTGCCCTCACGCGGCACAGGACTCAAAAGGGCAGACTCACAGGAAGCAGGTAGAAGTGAAGCTGGGTAAAGCTGCGGTACTTTATGCACCTGCCGCAAAGCAGACAAAAGGAGCAGGCAACGGCAAAGCTCAAAAATGCCGCAGACCTCTCGCTCAAACAACTGGCGTGGAACTGTCCTTGAGTAATGAAGATCCCGTAAATACCAAACCTCCACTGAATCACCCAGCGACGCAAAAGTATGAAAGTAAGAGAAAATTATCCCACATGGGTGTGTTACCATTAACAAGGGAAAAGGGAAAAACCCAACAGTGGGGAAAAAGAGCAGCCCAAAACTTCATTTAGTGGCAAAAAAAACAAAATTTAAGTTAACAGTTAAAAACCTATGTTACATTATATATATACATATATAAAAATATATATATATATATAATATATTATATATATATATATATATATATATATATATATATATATATATATATATATATATATATATATATATATATATATATATATATTCTTCTTTTTTTCTTTTAACGTGCTTTTATTCCCATTTTTGTATGGGGTACGCACGATGCCTTCTTTTGAAGGACTTTTTGATTTGGCTTTGGGGTAGACCTGTGGTCTCGATCGGCTGCCCTGCCTGACATCGCTTAGACCCGGTACGTATCTTTCATGTATCATACCCGACCCAATGCCCTTTCTTCCCAGGAGCGAGAACTTATTGCGCGGTATGGCGAGAGTTCGAGACGTGTGAGATGTTTGTTATGTTTTTAGAAGGTGTTGTAGTGGCTTTGTTTTGTGTGTGTATTTAGTCTGTAACATCCATTTGCTTTTTAAGCAAACTTATCCGTTGACTACATATATAATCCTGGGATGTCTACACGGATAGCAAAGTGTCTGCCTCTCTTGATCAGCCGGCTGCGGGTTTGAACCCGCGCCACAGACCTCTACGAAGTCCGAAGCTGCTGCTGTAACCGACTGAGCCACCGAGGCTCTATATATATATATATATATATATATATATATATATATATATATATATATATATATATATATATATATATATATATATATATATATATATATATATATATATATATATATATATATATATATATATATATATATACATATATATATATATATATATATATATATATATATATATATATATATATATATATATATAAATATATATATATATATATATATATATATATATATATATATATATACTGTATATATATATATATATATATATATATATATATATATATATATATATATATATATATATATATACATATACACATACTGTATATGTATATATATGTATATACATGTATATATATATTATATATATAAATTATATATATATATATATATATATATATATATATATATATGTACATATATATATTGTCATAGATTTACATACCTCCCTCCTAGTTAATCGCCATCTAGTTAATTTCTAGTGAAAATCCATCATCTCAGTAGTTAACTTATAATCAAGCCAATATGGCAGAACCAAGATGTTTTCCACTCATATTGAGCCCAAGGCACATTCCATTCTAGCCTTCAGGAAATGCCTGGGCCTACTACACAATAGATCCCTCTTTTTTTTCCCCTTGCTACCAGCACACACCTAGATTTCCCCCCCTTTTGGGGTAGTGTTTTTCGAAGTTCAGCTCAGAGAGGTTATATGTGTTAGGGGCGCAAGCTGCAAAAGGGGGGCTAGAATCTTAAGCTTTAACCTTCTAATCCATAAGACCATTTTCCCTCGAATTCCTGACTGGCGGCAGACTACTCTTTCAGAGACACCTAGATGCACAAACGCCGAAGCTGCGCTGTTTTGAAACAGGAAGGCAGAGACGCACCGGCCGGGCTGAGAAGCAGACGTTTTCTCCCCTGTTCCCTGGGATCTTGGCGGACGACACCAGACAGCGGCTGACAATATATCCGAGCTCGTATACGTCTAAGGTAAAGTCTGAGAGTAGTCTGCGCCAGTACCCACGGTTCCCCTTCCCGTCTATTTAATCCTTTCTTAGTGCATCTCCAAGATGTTCACATTTTCCTTTCTACTCAGGCACTCCCTTTGTGTAAGCCGCGTCATGCCCATTCATCCTGTAAAGCGCATTTGTTCAGTATCCTCATAACCTGCAATTAAGTCCTCCCGTTAAAGTGTAAATTAAGGACAAATTAATTTAAGTAACTTGAGTGATCAATTCCTCCGTAGTGCGTAGATTCGTTATGCTTAGTTAATAGCAAGGGAGGTTTCCTTTCCCCCCCGTGTTTGTACTAACTCTGGAATTCTCTTCCAGGAGGCACCATACCCTGCCCAGTTGCAAATCTATGCCAGGACCTATAAATGACTGCCATCCAAAGTTTGCAACCATTCCAAGCCCTTCGTGGGGTGAGTTGGTAGAGTTTCAGACAGTCACTCGGTGGGCCGGAGTTCAATTCCCCCGGCTGGCTGATGAAGAGTTAGAGGAATTTATTTCTGGTGATAGAAATTCATTTCTCGCTATAATGTGGTTCGGATTCCACAATAAGCTGTAGGTCCCATTGCTAAGTAACCAATTGGTTCTTAACCATGTAAAATAAGTCTAATCCTTTGGGCCAGCCCTAGGAGAGCTGTTAATCAGCTCAGTGGTCTGGTAAAACTAAGATATACTTAACTTTTTTGCAACCATTCCTGGTCGCAGCCTGATCACAAGAATCCGTTGCCCACACAGAAATTATCTTGATTAACTAATTACCATTATCCTGGAGTTCACCCCTTTCTGATGTATTACTGTCTGTGAATGAATGCATTTTAGCATAACAGAGTCATTTGCTTTAACAGGGATTGTTGTATCTGCGGCCCCTCATATTTACAATGCGTATCTGTAAATTACTGCATCATTGATCTATCATATGTGATTTATGTGTCTGTAAATTGTTACATTTTTGGTCTCACATATTTGCCCCATTCTCTGTAAATAAACCCCTCTTGTTCGTAAAAGAATTCTAATTCCAATGGCAACCTTCATTATTTATGTAAATCAAGGAAGAATCTAAGGTGAGTTTCCAGTAGTTTTCCTTTTTGTTCATTATCTTGGACCCCCTTGCTATGAAGGAGTCTATAATAATAAATTATTCCAATTTCCATCCACACCGAGGACCCAGTTTATGACAATATATATATATATATATATATATATATATATATATATATATATATATATATATATATATATATATATATATATATATATATATATATATATATATATATATATATATATATATATATATATATATATATATATATATATATATATATATATATATATATATATATATATATATATATATATATATATATATATATATATATATATATATATATATATTATGTACAATGTGTATATATATTGTTGCAAATCACAACTTTTTCCAACACCCTGGCATATTATTCAGTTAAGGTCCTCAGAAAGGCGTACAATTCGTTTCCCTTGAGCGGAATTGAAGTCAGGTGTGTAGTTGCATGAGAGAATATTGGAACCACTAAATATAGAAGTCCAAAGAATTTTTTGCATAGTCTATGTGCGTCGTCAGAAGAATTGAAAGGGTGGTAATGTGAGGAAACTCTGAACTGGTAAAAAGATTATTATTGTTGGGAGGATGGATTAAAGTTTTTGCGGATGAAAATTGATTGGATGGTGAATTATACGACAGGGTAATGATTAGAAGTGCTGGACAGATCAGGTATAGGAGGTATTGGAACAGAAGGGTCTTAATATTCACGAAGCTTGAAAATGCATGCAAGATGAAGCACTGTGCTGTTCTGTGCGTGTGTGGGTGTGTGTGTGATATGTTGATGAAGCTTATCAAGCAGCTAAAGCTGTGACAGTTAATTGATAAGGGGTTCATCGAAAATTGAACAGTTGAATTATGTTTTATATATATATGTGTGTGTGTGTATGTATGTATGTATGTATGTATGTATGTATGTATGTATGTATGTATGTATGTATGTATATATATATATATATATATATATATATATATTAATACGTATTTCGAGAGGTACTGGAGTTTACTTTGCTGTATTCAGTAGGACCTTGCAGTAAAACTCTTGAAATACTGTAACCTGAGAAAAAAATCAAATAATCAATGGTAGGTCACCAAGTGAGAATTCTGCTTCTTAACAGATCTCACTAAAATAAAAATGTATAATAAATCAATGAACTGTAAATTAGTACATTAAATAATTCCAATGTGTACATAAATGGACCGTGTATAAGAGGTCTTTAAAGTCCGATTAATAATACAATTATATCAGCCCAGTATGGCGGACTTTTCTTGGCAAATCAGGAAACACAGGAGAAACATATACTTGGCAAGTGACACTGACGGCCCCTCCTGGAAGTGAAATGATTCCAGATGAGACTAATCATAATATAATAACATCTCTCTTAGAACGAGTTAATTCACAAGTAAAATGCATTACTTTAATCACTTCTAACAAGGGAATGGCATTACTGTATGCACTTCTAGAAAGGGACATACACTGGCACTGATAAATACTGTTGCAAAGTCAAAGGAAAGGGGATTGAATTAAATTATGAATTGTGAGAGAGAGAGATATTGAGTTAGAGAAAAAGCCACACTGGCTTAGAACTAACTCTCAAATCACAGGCTTACTGTAGTTTGCTTCTTTGTGATGCTTGGATAGAAGATTCCCAGGTGAGGTAGACCTTAACTATCTTGGGACGACGTCTGGCTCAAAGGTTAAATCTCTCCAAGTGTAGGAAATGAGTGTCTAGCCTGGCACGCTGCTCAGTGCTTCAGATGGGCATAGCTTTCGGCGGACACAAGTGAACTAACTGACAACCTCTGTCGTCTTGCCCTTTTTATGGCAGGAAATTATGCCGCAGGCATGACTTTAGGCAATGACCTGAATGTGTATACATGCAGATTAACTAGAGAAAATCTTTTGCCCGTAATTTGAAAATACAAAAGGGTTTGAAATAGGTTTGGACTTGGCTAGGAGGGAACAGTTATTATCTTTTCCAGGTGTTTTCCCTGGTGACTCATTAAGTAGGGGACAGCAAGAACACTCCTTAAGAATTCCCTGTCTCTCCCTATACTGTGGCTATACCTATCCCCCCATAGTAAAATGGAAAATTTTCTGAATTATCATGTATTAAGTGATAGAGCTGTGTAAATTCATACATATATACTGTATATATATATATATATATATATATATATATATATATATATATATATATATATATATATATATATATATATAAGTCTTGGATGACTTTGGACAAACTATGTGCTGGCCTGTCAGTGGCACTTCCGCTGCAGGTGCATTTGTGTCGACTTTGGAGGTTTACACGGTTATATACAGAGAGGTATTTGATCATGATTTAAGACCATGGAGACAGCGTGATCGAACATTGAACCAGGGGTCGTCACATTTCTGGAAGAAATGTTTAGGTGAGTGCGTATGTGTGTGGCACTCCCTAATGGTATATTAACAAGGGGATAGACTCTTGCAGGGGGACTTCATTTTAAGACTGGGTCTGGTTTGGTCAGTGGTGTAATGTTGAAGGTTCGCCACTGGAAAGTCTGTCATTTGTTGCCATAGAAAGTGAGTACCATAACTCATGAACATTTCTATCCTTTCCAGATGGTTTGTGGAAAGACCTAGTAGTGCTGCAGTGAAATTCCTCCGTGTCTTCCTTGTGTATTTTCCTGTTCTGTTCTCCATTGTACATTCTTCTGTTTTGAATATGAATGTTAATTAACACCATTTCAGGTTTTAATATATATGATATGTTTCTTTCAACAGGAAATCTGGTTTCGTCCTGTGAGGGCGAATATTTTGGAAGTGGTGTTTTTTTTACATACTGTATGACATTTATTGCAGTCTAGGATAATTATGACCTTTTCACTTTGTTTGGTGACCAGGGTGTTAGTCACTAGTATTAGCTGGTTTAGAATCGTTAACCTGAATGTTTGTGAATCAGAATTTCCTCTAGTGATGTTTTCCATTTGTAGGGGGTGGAATTCATTCCATTTCATGACGGTAGCTTTTGCTGAATCACTTTTGTTAAATTTGCAAAAGAAGTCTAGTTTTGTACGTCAGTGTTTAATTCCATTAGGCCTTTGTTTAAGAATAGATTCAGTGAGAGAAGTCAATAAAGGAGAAGGAATTACTGGCCCAGGGATGAGCCACTGCTACCAGAGACATCTTAGGGAAGTAAGATGATTGATTCTGTTCTTAAAATAGATACAGCAATAAAAGATGACCGTATTTGACCTGGGGATAGGGTCTTTTAACATATATATATATATATATATATATATATATATATATATATATATATATATATATATATATATATGTGTGTGTGTGTGTGTGTGTGTGTGTGTGTGTGTGTGTGTGTGTATGTGTGTGTGTGTGTGTGTTAAAAGTTGCTTTAAACCAGATGAACAGCATCAACAGAGGGAAGAGAGACAGTTCCATTATGCAGTATACTGTATTTAGCTTACATTTCAGGACATTGTATCCCCTTCTCAAAGCTGTATGATCAAAATACAATTCAAGATAAAAGTCTCAGCCTTAAAAGACAACAAAAATAATAAAGTTACAAACACAAAACATGAAATAAAAGAACAAAGTATGCTGAGTAAGGTTTAAGATGAAAACCAATGACGAATGGGGGTTTGTTGGTTTCTAATAAAAACTCTTGAGAGGTACAGAGGAGCTGATGTGGTATGATTACTTAATTTGAGAACTAACTGTTTGATCGACAATGAATGGTCATTTGGAACCATACCAGTTATATTGAAATCTTTGTATTAAGTGTTAAATCAACATTTTATAGCATAATCTCTAATGCATGAGAATTAAGGCTTTGATAGTTTTGTACCTGTTCAGAAATTTTGCCACGATGAGTTTGTTCTCACCTCCAACAACCTGGCGGAGCGTATGTACTTACGCAGTTTACGTCTAGGACAGATAAGCAGATAGATGACTACAGAGGTCATCAAAGTATTCTTTATTTAAGATTGACGGCAGGTACATGTTTGTTGGTAGTTTTACGTAAGTATTGATGAAAATGCTTATCGTAAATTGACGGGATAGTAGCATAAAATGATAGTTTTGGAACTATTGGTATTTTGGATTTTTGGAAGGAAATGTTATTTAAGAATTCATTATGTTTATAAAAAAAGTTTAGATGGAAAAAAATTGCTAAAATATTGACGGAGGTATAAAATATCTTGATGGATGTTATTCCAGTCATATGTTAAGGTAAAAGCCCTGCTGAAAAGGTTAGATAAAGAGAAAGTTTGAAATAAAAAAACTACGAAAATTAGAACCCAGGCCAGTAAAAATCTTTTTTTCTAATAATTCTGGTATTAAAATAACCGTGCCAATTAACTGCCTTCATAAGGCGTTTTATTTTCACTTTCTTAATCGGTCGTAAATTTTGTTTGGATGCATTTTATTAGCATATATTAAAAAAATTCATCAGCTCGATCTTACTCCTAAACAGCTGTAAAAAAGTGAGTGGCAAGCCAAAGGACACTTGTCTAACATAAGCTCCTCCAGAGAGTACATAAAAATATTTGCGAAAGTTGAGCTTATGGGAGATCCAGTGGCCATACTATTAAAAACAAAGACTATCCAGCACAGCCAACTGTAACACGTTCTTAAAATCCGTGATATTAAAATGAATAAAAATGGTGCCTGGATTAGTGAAGCTTCAATCTAAAGTAATCTCATTTGTTTTCTCCGCAGCGACATTAGTAAAAAAAATATTCAACACCTAAGTTAGCCATAAAAAGATCAGTCTTGAGGTAAAATCCCTTCTCAGAAATTTTCAGTTTTAATTATAAGTTGGCTAAGTTTGTAGTTCCACTTCTAGCACCTTAAGACTAATAATTATAGCATAAAACCTTTCTTCAGATTTTCAAAGTTTTTCTACCATAATTATTTGTCGCTAAAGGTGATGGAAGTGGGATAAAACCTTGGCAAACTTATGATTAGGAGTTTCATATGCGGTAAAACTGAAAATGCTGAAGGAAGGGTTTTATCCCAAGACCAGTTCTTTTATGGCTACCTTAGCTGTTGAATCTCAGACTCTTATGTAACTCTCGCGAGTTTTCGGTGAAACCCCCGCATGTCACTTGATTCGTCTTCGATCCTACTCGGTATATTTTTGCTCTTTTATTTCAGTTTTCAGTTCTTGTACTTTTATTATTCAATGTCCGTTTTAACTTTAATTATATTTCAGTATACCAACTTTGAGAATGGGACATTGAACATCCTGAAACATTAGCTAAATATAATATATTACACGATATACTTTACTTAATATATAGATATATATGTATGTATGTGTACATATATATATATATATATATATATATATATATATATATATATATATATATATATATATATATATATATATAAATATTCCTGTTCGACCTCTCTTCCTTGCTTTAATCAAATACAAGAAATTTATCTTTGTTAAAGTAAGAGGGCAGACAATATAGGATGTTAGCATGCAAAGAAGCGAGCGGGAAATGTTTTCAAATTCCATACACCAACTCCCGAGACATTGGCTTCGAGGGCCGTAAATCAGGGATAGCTTTTGCTAGGATGGATCTTAGAGGTACTGTTCCTACAGCTCAGTCTTCTCTATCCTGTGTATTGGCGAGTCTATTGTCATTTCAAGTCAAGCCCTGGGTAGGCAGAGTTTTGAAGTGTTAATCAAGAAGTTGCCCCAGCTTCAGGACTCGACTCAGCTGCCACAGTGTCCGGACATGACAGAGCTGCCAATCCAAGCATCCTTTGTATTTCCCTCCTTTGTTCAAACCGAGGAGAAATTTCCTATTTCAATGGACCAAGGGATCTTATGCAATTGATCAATGCATTAGCTAACCTGGGATCTCTATTTCCTCTCTTAAACAGATTAAGATGAAAACAATCCCAACTATTAAATACAATTAGTGTTGTCAGACTTACATAACTTATCCTCCATGGTGTTAAAAGTCTGTGATTAAGTAATCACAAGGACTTCAAGAAGTCTGTGGCCAATTCCCAGCCAACCAGTCAGAGAAGGCGGACACTTTGCTATCCATGTAGACACCCTGGGATTATGTATGTAATCAACGGATAGGTTTGCTGAAAGCAAATGGGTGTTACAGACTAATACTCACATAAACAAAGCCACTCCAACATCTTCTAAAAACACAACAGACACCTCACACGTCTCGAACTGTCGATACCCACCCAGTTCTCCTCGCTGCTGGGAGAAAGGGAGAAGGGGATATGGTAATATGTACACATTTGCTACCGGGGTCTAAGTGATATCAGGCAGGGCAGCCGATCGAGGCTACGGCCTACCCCACCGCCAAATCAAAGTCCTTCAAAAGAAGGCATCGTGCTTACCCCATATAAAAATGGGAAAAAAAGCACGTTAAAAACGAAGAAGTGAGAGTTTCTATAATGCAAGATCGTTATCTGGATGCGTCTTTTCCAGAATTACATACGCCTTGGGCCTGCATAACATCCTCTTTCTTGGAGAAGAATCTGCATCATTAGTACCAAGAAAGCTTAATTCGGCCTCGCAGTAAATTCCTGATAAAGCGTCTGAGAGGCACATAAAACTGTTGCGTTCGTTCTATGTAGCATTGAGATTTGTCCTAAGTCAGACTAATAGGCAGAGCTGCTGTTAGCTCCTGTAAATAATCCATTTTAATTTATTTTATTTGTTTTGCTGAACTAGTGTTCCAGTAAGTTTGCTGAATGCATTCATTTGATTATGAATAAACCTCTATTCTTTGTTAGCTAGTGTTAACTAGCTACCTGGTCTATTCAATATCTGTTCTTTAGAGTTAATGTTAGCCATAATTGACAGACTTACTTGGGTCTTAGGTAAAGCAGGTCAATATAAATCAAATTACTTAATCATTAAACTCATTAGCCGAAGGACCCATGTACCAATATATATATATATATATATATATATATATATATATATATATATATATATATATATATATATATATATATATATATATATATATATATATATATATATATACGTCTTTGTTGGTCTGTTTGTTAACTGAATGTTTCAGAACATTCTGGAAAAGATATTTTTGAGGGGACGGGTTTGACTGCTCAGCAGCCATGACGGAGATTTGTGATGACTGAAGGGTCTTGTGAGTTCTCCAGAGAAAGCATGCCCGGAGCTTGTCCCCTCCTGACCTGTACGATGTGGTTTTAATTTTGGCAGCTAACCACATCTGGGGGATGAAAATCAGTGTGCAGAGGGGTTTGACGTTGCCGGGGGAATTCGTTCTGACTGCTTCTTTTTCTCCCGTTAATGTATTCTTTTGTTGATGGAGGTGCGCTGTTGACAAACGTTGCTCAGTGTTCATCAGAATGGTGTTCTTATTGTCTCCTTTGTGTCCGAATAAACAGAGCAAGAAGCACCACCTCTGATTCCTCATTGTTGCGGATGTTTTATTCATTAGATTGCTGGGTGTCTAGGCATTTAGCCCAATTTTATGAGAGTTGTCTGTTGAATGTGTTTAGGTATATATTTTAAATACTATTACTTATTTATGTAGTCTATATGAGAATGTATGTTGATCATATTTTGGAATTTATTTTCGGCACGTTAGGAATATTTATTTTGCATATTAAGGAAAATTATTTTTTGTATATTAACTCGGCCATTGGATTTCCTAAGAGGTAGGCATTGTTTTGGGTTTTATAATGTCCCTTAGACCCTCACCTGCATTCCTTTCTGCCTTAGTAAATGGTCCCCTCCCAAATTTTTCTTCTTCAAAGACTTCACAAAGCATTTCAGAAGTTTTGTTCAAATAAGAAATGTATGTTGTATGAGGGAGGGTTATATGGAGCAGGATGTCATTTAGGTTAGGAGAGGATTGCCTATTCGGGGCCCACCCGATTTTTTTATCCGTTCATTAGCGTCTGTTATTCTCCCTCTCCGCAACCCCCCCCCCCTCCCCCGTCTCTCTCTCTCTCTCTCTCTCTCTCTCTCTCTCTCTCTCTCTCTCTCTCTCCCCACATTAGCTTTTCATGACAGTCAACTAATAGATGAGGTAACTAACTCATTGCAGAGGCTTAGTAAATTTTTAAGGAACCTGTCCAAACCGTTCTCTGTTCTGAGCATTGCGTGTTGTTTTTTCTTCCCCTGTCACCTTCCCCCGCACATACAAAAGAGGGTGAGAGGGAATTTGGAGCGTTTTCACCTTATTGGGTTTGAGATTACCTCATTGAGGCCCTCCCGTTTTGATGCTATACTTTTTGAACGGGGTAATGAAAACTCAAGTCTACTGTTTTATTTTATGTCTCTTCTCTGCTTCTCTCTCTCCACCCTTGATGTAACCCACAACAGCCAACTGACAACTAGCATGATACACTCTTTAAAGTCCGCACTGGATTTCAAGGATCTCGGCCATTCTTCTTTCCTCGGTAATTCGAAAATCGAACACCAGTCGTTCAGTTGTGAACTAGGCCCACTACCACCACGCTACGAGACTAGAAGGATTGAGAGAGAGAGAGAGAGAGAGAGAGAGAGAGAGAGAGAGAGAGAGAGAGAGAGAGAGAGAGCACACGCTGTAATGAAAAGCCGATACCGGGCGTCGAAGCGCTCTTGAAGGAAAAGGTTGTCACTGAAAAAGAGGAAGACCTGGAAGGCGCAGGAAAGTTTATTTTGCAGCATGCAGCGGAGGTCTTTCCATGCATCATCTCCTCACGCCATCATCAATCCTCGAGGCTGTAGGAGCGGTGCAAGAGGAAGACGAATAGAGGAATAAACACTTGTGTGAGGAAGAGAGATTGGATTTGCATCCGAGTGGAAAGGAAGGGCTCAGTATATTAAATCAGCAAAGTCTTTCCCAACAATTTTGTTGATATCACACAGTTATTCAGATATCAGTTCGTATGTCGCTGTATTATAAAAACGTTTAGGTTTAGTGGCTGTATGCTCACATTCCGGATAAGAGGGGAGGTTAGTGGGGCCTGAAGCTTCCACGCTATCCGCACAACTGGTCTTTCGATCTATCAAGCGACAGTGGGTCTGGTCTTCACTTGGATGGGTGACCTTGAATACCCGCCAGAGGCCTTGCCACGAAGCTGTCGTGAAAATCCCTAAAGCTTAATCGCACATCTAGAACCTGATCGAAGCGCCATTGGGTCTTAATGAGCCTGAAACACCAGCTGAGCGAGTGACTGTGTCCAAGTATTGGGTGATATTTTACTTTACTGAATTCTGGGTGTTGCTTCTTTCCTTGTACTAATATTTGCTTGGTTTGTTCTAATTATCTTTTATTTAGAGACCCTTGTTTTGGCTTGGTTAAATGTCCACCCTTGGGTCTGGTCAGTTCTTGGGTGTTGTCTACCACTGAGTCTATCAGTGCTTAAAAGGACGCCCTGAATTAGGTCAGGTCAGTATTTGGGTAGGTGACGAATTGTGCATACCAGACCTCCCGTGGTTACTGTGGTAGCCTGTTTATCGTCATTCAAAAAGTCAAAGGTATGAGCGACAGTTGGGTTACAATGAGGACCCAGAATCCAACAGACGGATTGCAAGATACTGGTTGTTATTTATTCAGGGCAAGCACTGTGCAAAATACAGTAACCTGAAGGCTTTGGTATATTATAACTCGTGATATGTGCGTCTCTGAGAGTATTGTTTGTTAGTTTTCATATTCATAGACACTCGCTTTGATTTATAGATGCTTCCAAGTCAGGCCAGTGGTATCTGTGACATGTTCTTTAATAATAATATAGAGAGTTTCTACAGTGTTATCGTTATTGGCAGGAGACAAAAGACCTTTCTGCGTAGGGTTTGTATATTTACATAATAATACACAGTTCCTAAAATTCCAGGACATCTTGTCCCCTTGTAAAGCTAAAGAATTCTGTATTGTTATAGTACAAATATAGTAAATGAGTACAAAGAATGATATTCTTGTCTCCTTTATTTGCCAGAACGATGTTGTTCTCGAGTACATAGATTCTTATGGAATCAGCCGATAAAGACCATTAAATGACATTGAAATCTTCCACTGACATAAACTGAGCATCTGGTTCTGAAATTCAGGCATAATTCCATTTTGAAAACACCACAAATATATGATAGCCTCATTTGATGAAATGAAATTTGTGAAAAAAAAAACTTTCTTTTTCGCAAGGATATTTATTACTGGAATTCGGGAAGCATCTTTTTTGTAATGCCGTTTTTATAATGATGTTTTATGATTTCATTTCGTAATTCTGTTAGAATTTGAAAGTAGAGTTAACGTATTGTTGTGCTCTGTTCCTGTGTATAAGAAAAAATAAAAAGCCTTAGTTCGTTGATTAAATTTCTAATTGTCCACTATTTCTAGATTTTTGCTAAATTGTAAAGATGATCCCATGTTAAATTGTTATTGGCAAAGTAACACATGTATCCATTTTATCTTATACCTCATTCTTTACATTTATTCAAGTTGAAATTAAAATTATTTGTATTTTATTATCTTACTTTTCTACCTTTTTCAGGTAAAAATGAAATCATATGCTTTATATTTTTATGATGATAAGTAAGGCGAAAATATTCTTATTTTTAAGTGATATAAAAATATTCAAGCTAAAAAAAAGTGTAAATGTATTTTTTGTATCGTTTGGTAGCAGGAGTGACAATTCAATATTCAACCTTTGTATTCCTTTTTACAGGTGAGGCTTCTCGTATCTTACATTCATTACTTTTCTGCACCAGAAGATTAAAAAAAGGACTTCATAAAAGAACTTCATGCTGAAAAGGTAGGGGGCACAAAGATACATTCAAACGGAACATTTTGTTTTAGATTTTAATTTACATCTTCCCATCGGGTTGGATTTATGAATTTGAACAAGGTTGTTTTCATGTATTTGATGATATTCTTGCAGCTTGAAATGGTTTTGTGTGACGTATATATACATATATATCTATATATACAGATATATAACTGTGTGTGTGTATATATATGTATATATATATATATATATATATATATATATATATATATATATATATATATATATATATATATATATATATATATATATAAATATATATTTATATATATAATGTATATCATGTTGACCGTACAGTCCAGTTTATAATTCAAAATTGCTTTGCCACTCGGCAAAGCTGCTGATAAGCGTATATGCTATGCAAGGTAACCATGCCTTGGTAAGGGTTGACCTCGTCATATCTTTCAAAAAATCTCAGTTTCTCTAAGAACAAAGGACACTGGAGTGGACGACCAAATGCCCATTTCTAGCCCAGGACCGAAAATAATAAGGAAAGGGAAATGAGAAGGGTGCGGCTTATACTCGGACTCATCTCGTTAGTTTTACGTTTTTCAGACTTGCTACGCATCCTAGCAATCTAGTGTAAGCGGGAATGAGTCACAGTGAGGAACGAGAAATCAATAGAGGGATTTTGTAAACGAGTTGTTTTGATTTATGTGACTGTCGGGAGATGTCAGCGTTTTTATGTGTACGCAGTTAATGATGCGTTATCAAAACTTATTCTCTCTCTCTCTCTCTGACTTACGACATCTTTGCGGTCTGAGACGTCGTCGTTCGATTGTTTTAACTTTTTGTATGTAGATAATGATGTGTGATATAAAGTCCTCTTTCTCTCTCTCTCTCTCTCTCTCTCTCTCTCTCTCTCTCTCTCTCTCTCTCTCTCTCTCTGATTTATGGCATTTGGCATTTCTCTTCCTGATATGGTCGTCGGTTTTTTACTTTCTAATAGATGATGATGCATGATAAAAAATTCTCTCTCTCTCTCTCTCTCTCTCTCTCTCTCTCTCTCTCTCTCTCTCTCTCTGAGGTAAGCAGACATCTGTATTTCTGATTTTTCCCCCGTGACCACCAGATTACAAAGACAATTCTTTCTTCGCGTCGGCGGAAGCCTTGGAGTTCTTCCAGACGGAATGGAATCCACGTGCCGTACTTGGATACCTTTATAATGTTTTTTATCTGAGAGAGCTTCTCGAGCGTGCCATTCAGATCGCCCCATTCTGATTGTTATAGCTGTTTCTGGAGGGTCAGGATCGTTCTTGCACTTATTAGTTTCATGGGGTTCCTCAAGGGGGGTTGATTACGTTTTCTGGGCCTGTTTGTCGTTCGGAATTGCAACAGAAAAATAACATTGCCACAAGTTAACTGAAGACCTTTTGTTACACTATCACCTTGGTTTTACTTACGTATATGTGACATATACAGTATATCGGGGATGCAGGTGTATTAGTGCACACACACACACACATACGTGTATGTGAGTTTTCGTTGCGTGCGACCGTGTTTTTTTGCGGACTTGTTACCTAGTGCACTGTGATAACGTCACTTATGACTTAAGTTGCACTTAAATCTCAGATCACATGCACACAGTCACGCACACACACCATATATATATATATATATATATATATATATATATATATATATATATATATATATATATATATATATATATATATATATATATGCAGAATCTACTGGTCACTTTTTTACCAGATACATATATAATTGTAATAGCCACAATGCCTGTCAACTTCTCGAATTCTTCGCACTTTTTTGGTTACGCTTGTCACTGCAAAGCCTTAATATCCAAGTGCAAGAAATATGAAGTAATTATGGTGTCTGGTAACGAGAAACGAACCCGGGTCCCATAATCACAACGGGGTCACGTTGCCGACCTGACCCGGGTTCTTTGCCCGCTACCGGACATTGGAATTTCTTCATATTTCTTGTACTTGGATCTTAAGGCTTTTGTCGTGACAAGCGTATCCAAAAAAAACGCGAAGAATTCGAGAATTTAAGAGGGCATTGTGGCTATTATAATTATAATATATATATATATATATATATATATATATATATATATATATATATATATATATATATATATATATATATATATATATATATATATATATATATATATATATATATATATATATGTATATATATATACATACATACATACAAACACATATACATATACTGTATATATACATATATTGTTGTAATTTTAAAGCTGGGGACTTGCTAGATTAATGGGTTGCACTAGGATGATATGCAACTTACCTTAATTACCACAAAAATCTGGACTCTGACCTTGAGACAGCTAAAATTGTAGATAACAAAATGCGGCTGAAGGTCTACTTCAAGAGGGGAGTGATTAGATAAACTCTGGGGTTTAAGTTAATTCATTATATTTACAAAAGAAAATATGTTAGAAGAATGGTAGTGTAATTCAGGCATATTAAGGCAAGAGCAAATGACGGGGAATTTCCTGGAGGGAATACAATAGGTTGCCCGCTTCAAAGGGCGTTGAGAACGAAGTACTGAGGGCCACTACGCACACAAGATGATACCCAGATCCACAGATGAATACTCCTAATCTGCAATTGAAACACTTATGGTTACTCAACCGAAACTAGTACTGTAATGAAGGAATTGAGGAATTGCATGAAGATGCCTAGACTGACTCAATTCCAGTGACTCAGATATCCTACACTAATTGTAAATGCTTTGCAAAGTAAACACCACAAAATATAAAAAGTAATACAGGTCTCACTGTAGGTATATTGCACTATGAAAAGAAAAGAAATCCGTTGAAGGCAAATAGGGAATGTGGCTGATGAAAACCCTTAAATCCTGGTACTTTACCTTTCTTAGGAGCTGAAGTTCTCTTCTTATGAGGGGGCCAGTGAGAGGGAGGGCAAATGAATTAAGTCACAACAAAAGTTACTTTGGATACTGCCAGCCACGTGTTGGAAATAGGCAGTTTAATGGAGCAAGGGACAGAGTTCTGTCCTCCGTGGCCACCCGAACAACTCTAAGATCGAGCGTTTCTCTCCAAGACCCTTTATAGCTTCCGGGATTACGTTTTCTCTTCTTCCTAGGTGGCATTGTGATCACTCTGCCCACATGGAAATGCGGGCAGCGTGGCTGCAATTTCAAGATGGCGGAAAGGACATTTTCAGCCCACCAGCTGACTTGCCTCGGGCGACAATTAGCTCTGATCGGGTCCGCACCTGGAATTGAGGAATTTCCGACAGCACTTTGGACAAGAAAGAGATTAAGGTGATTTTTACCCCAAAGGCAGTGGTGAGAGAGGTTTTAGAGGAAAATGTACCTACAGTGAATCATACAAAATTAAATTATTTAATTGCTTAGTCCCTTTTCCTCTGACTTATTGCATGTAAGATGGCATATTAGAGGGTACTCTTGATGCCTCCCCCACCTTGATGGCATTTACACCCTTAGTTGGGTTGAAATGGCTAAAATTACATTATCACAACAGGCAATAATTTCTCTCTTCACAACCTTTGCGGTACATTATTCTAAAATATAATATTTCTGCTAAATATCAGTCAATTACAAATAAAAGAAATCACTTATGACTTTTATTCTGCTTTGCAGAATTAATTTACGCTGCTGGCAACAGTGATAATTTTACTTTCTAAGAAATGAAAATAAATAGAATTTAATGAATATAAAATAGCTAGGTTATTACAAATTGAACCTAACATCGTGAGGTTAATATTGTAGTACTTAGAATACTCCATGCACTTATTAGTAAAACTTTTAGTCACAAGTTCATGCAGTTAATATACCTTGAGGAGGCAATACAACGAAAGTATTCATGGGCTTAGTTAGGTGTTGCCATGATACTTCAGAGCGACAGCTCGGTGCCATTCGGGGCGGTTCAACACTTTTGCCAGGAGGCACACATTATAAGTACATGCAATGTATCAGTATGTAGTTCTGGCTATGGAAGCCAGAGGTTACATATTACTAGGAAAAGAACAATAATAAAAGGGAGTATATGACTCTGGGAGTCACTGGTAAGGCATACCGACGACATGGCACTAACCTTATAGGTGCCTTGTGCCACTCGTCTACATACGTGAGGTATGACGTGTGTAATTTACACAGTTTGAAAGTCTGGGGCTCGAGATTCATCACAAAAGACCAGCAAAGGAATAGATGACAGATACAAAGTAATTAATAACTTGTAAACAGGTGATAATTAAATATGCCAAAAGTATATTCCTTAGCCTGTGGAAATGGCTAGGTTCATTCTTTAGCCCAAAAGGCCTCAAAGGGAAGTCATAGGACATACAAAATTGGGATATCTATCAACTGCACTCTGCACTGGCAGAGTGGGAAACAAGGTAAAATATAAACCTTTGTGAGGCTTAAAATAATATGATTAATTGAACAAAATAATGGAGGGAAAAATGTTAAGGAAAAAAGTAATTCACAAAGTTATAAGGAAATTAAATAGGCGAGGAAACCTGACACCCTCTTCTGGATAGAGGTGCAAGGTCCTGTGCCAGGTTGGCATTAGTGCCAAGGGAGCTCAGGGGCTCTTCTTTGGCGATCTGGAGCCATCTACTCCCATGATTTTCTTCTGAGGACCTGTTTTAGGTTGACGGTTTTCCTTAGTAGAAAAAACCAAGTCTTAGGAGGACAACTTAGTGCCACCCGGGTCTGCTTCTTTGATGGCCGGAGCAGGGGCATTCACCACAGGGTGTGCCCCAAGTCGTTGCAGTTGCTTAAGTTCATCGACCAGTTGAGGTATGGCAGAATCCTTACTCATACTCACTTCTGCTGAGGACTGGGAAAGAGAGGAAGATGTTCTGGTGGTCAGAAGAGTCCATCTCTCTTACCGGCACTGGTAGCAGAGCCAAGTTGGGCAAAGAGAGGGGATCTGAACTGGGATCTCTTGAATGGAGATCTGGGGCGTGCTCCAGCACTGGCACTTAGGCAGGGTCAAGCAATGGTATAGAATTTGGAGATTGCTCACCATTTGGGACGGATGGAGCTTGGCACTGCTCAGTGCACTTAAGTGCCACTGACAGAGATTCAGAGCCAATTTTGGGATCTCCAGGAGGGAGATCAATTGGGTACCTTGGCACTGGCACTGGGCAGGGCCTGGCACAGGACTGGGCTTTGAAATCTGCTTGGATGGAGGTGGCCACTGCACAGAGTACTCAAGTAGCACTGGCAGTAGAATGAATGAAGGCTTTTGAGAATTACTCATGCCTAATGAATAAGTTGAGGGGCTTGGAAACCCAGATTGTTGTAATTTTGATAAAGACTGGAAGTCTTGTCCCAGGAGGAGATCATAACCTCCAGGAATGTAGCTTGCTACGGCAAGGTTGCAGATTTTGGATTTATGAGGTCTTGTGACTCTCAACTGTAAATTGATTGATACCCTCCAGTGTGACGAGTTTTGTCTGTTAATGTTAGCTCCTCAGGGAACCTTGTCTTTCCTTATGACGGAAATTTGTACACCAGAGTCATTAAATGCCTTGACCTGGAATGCGAGGTAGCTACCTCGAGCCACATATAGGGGACCTTTGGCTGAACAGCCCAAAGACTTAGAATTTGTAACTGCCAAAGCAATGGCAGGTGTACTTGATTTATTAGGGTATTTTGCACATTGGGCAGAGTGCCCATAAACTTTACAAGCCGAGCAATAACTCCTGCTATAATCTTTGCTCGCCACTGCCCCATTGGAGTGGGCAGGCCCTTTACCTTTCGTCCAAGAGCCAGATGGGTCTCGTTGGGGTATTATCCCATTCGAGGACTTAGAGGGATTTTCTGGCTGAGCCAAATGGCACTGTTCAGTGAGGTGCCCTATTCTCTTGCAATATCCACACACTGGTTTCTTTGGGACTTGCCCATATTTGAAAGGGTGCTGAGAGTTGGATGAGGCAGGCGAGGAGGGATATAATTTTCTTCCATGGGAACTAAGGTGAGGATGATTGGTGTCCCAGGTGTCAGCACATCAACAGCACTCGACCACTTTCTTTGGCACCTTACCACAGAGGTGAGTAGCGAGAGCTAGCCGGGCATAAAATAAGAAGTCCTCGAGCTGGAAGAGCTTGAGGATGTCCTCCACACTAGTGGCTTTGAGAGATTCCAGCCATCGTTTTAGGGCTTGTGTCTTTTTGAAGATCCACTCAGACCAGGTTTGGCCTGATTCTTTGGGCATATTTCTCTACCTTTTCCTCCAATGTTTGGGGGTTAATTCAAAAGCTTTTATAATGGCTTGGTGGACAAGGGCAAGATTTCCTTGATCCTCAGGAGGGAGAGTATTGAAGGCAATGGCACCTTTCCCTTTAAGGTGCTATCCCAGGATCAGAGACACTTCTTCAGTAGAGGGCTGATAGGTCATCAGGACCTTTTCAACATGGTCGAGCCAGACTTCAGGCTCAGCTTCGTCCCATTTTCTTATGAGGGAGCCACACTGCTGAGGGTTGAATTGTGTTGGGCATGCCTTGAGCCGCCATTGCAAGCTGATGAGCTCTTTCTTTCTCCTTCTCCTGTCATTCTGCTTCTTCTCATTTTCTGGGCTATTCTTTCTTTCTCTTCCTCCTGTCGTTCTTTCTCTTTCTCCTGTCGTTCTGCCTCTTCTCGTTTCTCCCGGGCTAATCTTTCTTTCTCTTTCTCCTGCCATTCTGCCTCTTCTCATTTCTCCTGCCTTTTCTCGTTTCTCCCGCGCTATTCTTTCTGCGTCTCTCTCCGTCTTGGCATTGTCTACTCTCTCTTGGACCCAGTCCCTCTGAGCTTGTCCTGACAGTCCCAAGTCCTTTCCAGCGTACATGTAGAACTTGAACTCATTTTGCTGGGCTCTGGATGTTGTAGATATCTTGGGATAATGCTTATATGGGCGTGAGCCTTTTGATAATCAATATGTCTGAAAAGACTCCAGTTTGTTCGTAATGAACTAGTTTGTTTGTGATGAATGAATTTTAATATGTCTGAATAAGACTTAGTTTGTTCGTGATGAACGAATTTTAATATGTCTGAATAAGACTTAGTTTGTTCTTGAGGAACAAATTTTAATATGTCTGAACAAGACTTAGTTTGTTCATGATTAACGAATTTTAATGTCTCAAAAAACGTAACTTTGATTTTATTCACCTAAAAACAAAACCATTTAACAAATAACACAGTGTGCAATATACTCGTATTTTGACAAAACCAGTCTGGGACATATTGGTTTGCATAATGGTGAGCCAATTTTTTTTACCCTTCCTTTCGGCACAGAATTTGCCAATGAACAGGCTCTGTCTCCTAAATTTAGCATATTTTCTTGTTTTCATTGTGCCTGGGCTACATATGGACATCATCTTATGCATCCTGTCAGCCTCAACACTCAAAAGGAAGCAAGGTGGAAGTAGCAGATTGAAACTGACTGATTCAGTCACTGATGTCCGAATGGTGACTCAATTCCTCAGTGATGAAGATAGATACCTTCTAAGGTTGTAGCATATGGAAAAAGATTGTATGGCTGATATGTAAAACTGACGTCTCAGCCATAGAAGTCATCCTATCGACGCTGAAAATGAATATTAGTTAAAATTATAGTTCTTCCTTGAAATCTTTTGAAGGCTGTATAGCTGTGTGGCCTAATATTCTTGTTTACCTTTCAAGAGTTGTTTATCCCTTTGCATTGAGCCCCATAAGTATTGGGTGTACGAGTATATGCATGGGGAACATTCTATGTAAATCTGTTTGACGATATTCGGGGAAATCTGTACCGGTAGCTGATGCGACGTCATAAATTTTCATTGGCTGCGAATATAGGTCATTATTTTTATTCCACTGTTTTTGGTATGACCTTTTATTCGACGACTCTCTCTCTCTCTCTCTCTCTCTCTCTCTCTCTCTCTCTCTCTCTCTCTCTCTCTCTCTCTCTCTTCCTTTAATATTGCTCAATAAGACCTTGACGAGATCGTGTTGGCTCAAGGCCAGTTTGGTTTCAATACAAAAAAAAATCTCTCTCCTTTTTAATACTACGTTGGCTGTTAGTGACATTTCTAGTCACGTCTCTCTCTCTCTCTCTCTCTCTCTCTCTCTCTCTCTCTCTCTCTCTCTCTCTCTCTCTCTCTCTCTCTCAACGTTTAATATATACTAGACAAGGGTCTTGTGACTTAATCCTCTTGCATGGCATTGCAAACACCATTAGCTTGAATAAATGTTTATTTTGTGAGGATTTGGAAAGTTATCGGAACACTGTCAAATGGCTACCGATACAATATCAGCGGAGCTTTTTTCAGTTGTAAAAAAGACATGTGATCGTTATCTATTGCATTTTGTTCGGTAGTTTTTGACAATTTTAGTTCTTTTCAGTTTTCAGGTAGACTTTGTATACTACAGTTTTGGTTCAATATTTTTTACCTATCAGGGGTTTGCAAAAATTGGATCTCCTCAAAGGTTTTGCCCTTATAAACGAGGCTCAATGTCATACGTTTATGTAGGAATTGTTTTCGTAAACTTACAAACATTCATTTAGGTCTTAATGAAAATCTGCATAGTTTTATCAACTCCTTAAACGTAGAATCATTATCTTACAAAGAAAGAACAATAACTAGAATATTATGATAAAGTTTTATAAGTAATCCTTCTCATATCTGATGGTTCTTCATACCTGAAGGGCAATTCCTGCAGAACGTAATTTAGATGAGGATTTATATATATATATATATATATATATATATATATATATATATATATATATATATATATATATATATATATATATTTATTTATTTATTTATTTATTTATTTATTTATTTATCTTCCAAAAACCTCCCCTCATCTCGGGCTTCCCGTCTCATGGTTCTCAGCGGAGCAGGTCTGGACCTTCAGTTCTTTTGGGACCCTCTGGAGGCCAGCACTAAACAGGGACATTTGTTTTCGAAACCATTGATATTATCCTAGGAAAATGGTTCCCAACCCAGAATACCATTTACCTTTGTTTTACCAGAAATAGTTTCAAAAAACTCTTGGAACTCTTGGTCATAGATACACAATTTATTTTTGATGGGAAAGTTTATAAGCAAACTGATAACAAGGCCATGGGCTGCCCCCTGGGACCTTCTTTCGCTAATATTTTAATGAGTCATTTGGAAGAGCAATATTATTAGTGTCCAAATACTTTTAAACCCATATTTTTAGATGGTATGTAGATGACACGTTTTTACTTTTTACCGAAGTGTCATGCCCAGTTGTTTTTAGATTTTATCAACTCTTTTCATCCTAATATTACTTTTACTATGGAAAAAGAATGTAATGGCCGCATTTCCTTTTTAGCTATTTTGGTCTCTCGTTCTGAGGGAAATTTTGTGACTGTCATTTTTAGAAAGAAGACATTTACCGGCCTTGGGCTGAACTTTTTTAGTCATTGTCCCCCTGTTTTCAATGCTAATTCTCTTAGGACTCTTTTTCATCGAGCCTTTTCCCTTTGTTCCAACTGGAATAACTTTCACCTGGAAGTTGGGTTTTTAGAGACGTATTTTAAGTATAATTGCTATGCCTTGAACTTGTTTTATAAAATCTTTAAAGAATTTTTAGACAGTATTTTTAAGCCAAAAACTAGTTTACACCGTATCCAAAAAGATAATGTATGCTTCTCTACCCTTCACTAATAATTCTGTCTTAATCAAACGTAACTTATTGTCACTCTTGAGCCATCTGTATCCATATGTTGACTGCAGATTTACTTTTAATAAACCTCGTACAATTGGAAGACTGTTTCGCTTTAAAGACACCCTCCCGGAGTTGATCCGTATCTGTATAGTTTACAAGTATAATTGCCTTAAATGTAATTTTGGGACTTATGTGGGATGCACCGAGCGCCTCCTTAAGGTGCGCATCGACTCTCATAGGGGTGTCAGCCATCGTACAGGTTTATCATTAGGCAAAAAAGAAAATAGTGCCATTAGACCCCATGCCATATCCTGTCACCATCACACAAAATACATTGATTTTCAAATACTTGAACAAATAAAAAAAAACAGCCATTCTCTTCCCTTTTTAGAGTCCCTCCATGTTAAACAACAATCACCAACACTCAATAGCCAAACCACCTCAGTTTCGTTGTTCATTGCATAGTTCTTTATACCCACACCACTTCACCCACTTCCATTCTCAGTCTTCTAACTCTCCCAGATGTCATTTAGCGACGACATGAACAGTTGGTTCTCCGGTATTTTGTACTACATTTCATTATTATTATTTTGAATATTCATGTGTTTTTTCTCCGTATCTATTTGCTCAGTTATTTTATTTTACGATTTCTGCTTTGTATGTGATCTCTTCTTACTCAATCATTACTGTTGTGTCAGTTTTGATTTGCAGTTAACTTTCGTTTTTATATTCCATTTTTTTTACTTTATATTATCGTGCATTTTAAGTGTTGTCAGTTATAGCTGTTTTAATACTTTTAGATCTAATCAATCAGTATAGTTCTCTTACTGTTTCATTTTATTTTTTATGTCATTATATAGATAAGTGACCCTGATGATGGGAAATGTTATGTATTTCCAAAAGCTTGGCTGTGCCTCTGGCTATCCTGTTCCTTCTTAAATTGAAGTTTTCTAGAAACGACAACATAACCGGTTATATATATAAATATACATACTATATATAAATTTATATATATATATATATATATATATATATATATATATATATATATATATATATGAAAAGCTCACAGATATGTTATGAATTACAATACACAGTAGATATTTGATAAATAAGTGTGACTAAATGCATTGAGAAGAACCTTGAGAGGATGTTTAACTGCTGTCTGGCACGCATCCTACTTATGAAAACTGTATACATGTTAAACACGTCAGATACTCTGGAGACGTGAGAACATCCCTGCATAGCAACAAGACTTTGTGAGTACATTCGCTGGAACTGCCCAGGCTCCGGAAAATGCGTTTGTAGGTGTGTTTTTTTGGGGCGGAGTCCCAGGGTGTGAAGGGATTTGTTATCACACAAATTGTCATTCGAAGATCAACACCAAATATTATTAGAAGTCTTCAGTGAAGACTCTGTGGTTCAAAACCTGTCGATTAAGAATTGTGAACATTGCTGTTTGGAGGTAGGAAACATTTTAGATTTCCCAAACTGTAGATTGTTATTTTCATTTAACATATATCTCACTTGAGTTTGACCATTTTTACATTGTGTGTACTTTATAAGTAACATGGGAGGAATTCCCATATCTTTATTTTTATGCATTTGTTTAAAAAGGGTTTTATTTGACTTCTTCAGATGTTTTGCTAAGAAAGAGGTTAAGATGTTCTCATTGGGGAATATGCTAGACTTCGGCTTATTTTGACCTATTGTGGGAAAAGATTTTAAAGAGAATAAATAGTTGAATATGGTGAATGTTTAACATGTTTGATCAATTGGTGAACATCAGTATTCCATTTTATTTCATCTCTTGTCTCTTGCAATCCAGTTATGTTAGATTTTTTGTCAAATAAATTATTTTGGGTAATGCTTGTTTCACTGTAGACCTGAGAGAGAGAGAGAGAGAGAGAATGAGTGTGTGTATGTACAGATGTGCATTGCCAGTAGCCTTTTTGATGCGGTCAATAGATGGGACTTCTCGACTTTGTAGAAAAGGTAAGCAATGAAATTTCTCTTGACTGTGTAACATGTATATATATATATATATATATATATATATATATATATATATATATATATATATATATATATATATATATAATATCTTTTACTATAATACCACAATGTAATATGAAGATAAAAGGCCCATAAAACACTTTTGAATGTTGCAACCATAAAAGGCCCATTTCGACCACTTCCTTCTGTGCCCCTGTTCACTGGTAAAATATGGACAGATGAAATGTTACAAGAGTATATATACAAAGCATATGTAGGTGTGGCAGTAAGTCTCTGATGGTATGCGGGTGACCGTTCTTGAAGGAGGGAAACTAAGCAATTCCTTGGTCTTTTTGGCCTCATCACTCCTGTCTGGCGATGTCTGGTGGTCGTATTTTCTGGAACACCTGCTTGAGAAGGGGCCTGAGGATTAACCCGTCGATGTCATCCAATTTCCAGTGTCTTGACAAGTTCATATTGTTGGTTTGATTGATGATAGCAGATTCCAGCATCTTTCTTTTGTACAGACAGCTACTTTTGAAAACCAGCTCCGCCCCACTCTAGTTTATGGTATGGCCTTTATCCCTGATATGTAGGAAAATCCCCGAACTCTCCAAAGTATACTGCACTGATCTTTTGTGCTCTGTTAATCTTTGTGAGATGAATCTACCTGTCTTCCCCACGTAAATCTCACCCCTTGCTAGCAAACTTGAACAGGGAATATTTCGAAACAGAAATTTTGTCGTCTGTCAAACCCCATAATATGATCTGGCTTAGATACATAGATGATATTTTTGCTCTCTGGGACAATAGCTGGGGAGAATTTAATGAATTTTTTAATAGACTAAATTCACTAGTTCCGACCATAAAATTCAAAACAGAATGGGGAAAGGACGGAAAATTACCATTCCTGGATGTACTGATCATAAGAGAACAGAACAGATTTGCTTTTACAGTATATAGGAAACCTACTTTTGCAGTTTTCTATATTCATTTCCTAAGCTACCATGATGTCTCCGTAAAGGCCATGGTAGGGTACAACTTATTCCTCAGGGAGCTTAGAATGTGTTCAAATGGATGCCAAGATAAAGAATTCAACACAATCCGCCAGCACCTAGCGCAACTCCCGTATCCACCACACATTATCGATAAGGTTATTAACAAAGCGAATAAAATATGCTACAGAGGTCCCACTTACAACAGACAAATAGATTTTAACAACAAAATAAAGCTTCCGCACGACGAAAAATATCCAAAAAGCCACAGAACAACTCAAGTCTAATAATCCTTTTATTTTCCATTATCCCAAATCCATTGGGAGCTCTCTCATTAACGTATACTTAAAAAAAAAGGGGAAGAAGCCGGAGTTTACAAAATTCTGAGCAGCAGTTGCAATGAGATTTACGTTGGGGAGACAGGTAGATCCATCTCACAAAGATTAACAGAGCACAAAAATCAATGTGTTATGCTTTGGAGAGTTTTGGGATTTTCCTACTTATCAGGGATAAAGGCCATGCCATAAACTGCAAAGCGGGGCGGAGCTGGTTTTCAAAAGTAGATGTCTGTACAAAAGAAAGATGCTGGATTCTGCTGTCATCAATCAAATCAATAATATGAACTTGTCCTATTACAGTGGGTTTTTTTCTCATCTGGCTTCCATCGTGTTTTTAGATAGGCCTCAATCAAACTATGTTTTGTAAATCATAAGACTCCTATAAATGTGTTAGCCTCTTGAATAATAAGGGTAGGGCCATTATATTTGAGAATTATTTTTTCTGTTATTTTTTGTTCCATCTCAATAAACTTATACCAGTTTTCAGTAGTACGGATAAAAAAAAACACCTTGGGAAACTTAATTACAAGTGTATTTTCGTAATTGTTCATTTTAATAGTACAGTAGCTGTATTGAGCAGTAAATGGCATTAATGAAGAGAGAAGTCATAATAATAATACGAATAATGATAACAGTAACAGTATGAGCCACAACAAAATAATATAATAATAATAATACTTAAAGGCTTCAGAATTATATAAACAAAAGTCTCGGTAACAGTGTTCAGGGTCATGGATGATAATAAGATATCATCAGTATCATATTGAAAAAATTTCAATAACAACATGAAATGCTTCATTTTTAAAGAGTGGAAAATCAACAGTGCAGTTTCATCAGTAGTGCTATCATTCAAGTCAATTACAAACCGATCAAGTAAATGATCAAATGAATATCTTTGGCACGATACACTTAATTTTCTTGACATGTTCTTTAATTTTTGCCTCACGTGGTCACTTTCTCTTGTCATCAAACAATTTTCATGACTGGTCGCTATTAGAATTACTTTTTATTTGTGTCCTAACTGGGCCGGATAAGTTCTATAGGGAAAATGCAGTGATAGGGACAGACTGGCAAGCACTTTACTGAGTCATAAATGACACCAATTTCACCTGTTTAACCTCTTGACCCCCTTGACCCTTGCAGATCTGAAGGTCCGAGTTTTGTAACAAGAAGGGTCACACACTGTTGGATGCTATTTACATATCTCAACCCAGTTCTATGATTTGGGATTTTCTGTTGGTCTATCTTGAGACCTTTTTTGTTATTTTACCAGTAATAAGCCCCTTATCCCTGATGGTAAGGGACTCATTCTTGCTAACCCCTTTTGAACCACCTCTTCATCCATCGATTCAAGGTAAAGTGATCTTTTTTTAAGAATTAAGCAATCCCATCAAAACACTCTGTTTAAACTTCTTATATATATAAACTTTCTATTTACCTTTCTAAGTGCCATATTTCCATATCAACCTTGCCTTTTAGGTCAGTGTTACATAAATGCCTGTGTTTAAATAATTACATAAACTTGCATGTTCAAGGCTTCTTATATACCCTCTATATATATTGTCCTATATATATTTATATATATATATATATATATATAATACGTCCTTACTGGAATTTAATTCATCAATCTGCTTCCCTTTACAGAGGTTTTGTTAGCAGTGCAGTTTGGGCACTCTTGACAAGGAAGGGCTTGGAATATCAGCATCGTCAACCTTAATCTTTTAATTGCTTTCAAGTTTTTCTCAAACATATGACTGTGGGAGACTTTGCTTTCAGGCCTTGCTGGGCCAGAGGGAGATTAAGAGAAAAGTTTCATCTTCTGATATTTCACTGAGTCATGTAAAATCCCACGTACCTTTAAACTTACCCTAACATGTTTAAGGGTCCCAAAAGGAACAAGTGAGAGAGCACCTGTTGGAACTCAGATAAATTCTCCCCCATTTTTTCCTTGTTTTACGATTTCCTGCATCCAAAGGTCAGTCAGATTTGATACTTAAGTAAAGCCCTAAGCCCTTAAATCATTCATTTAGAGTCTATAATTGGCCATGGTAAAGTGATCTTTGCCCAGGAAAAACTTAAGTCAACTGTTTAACTACTTGTACTAAACTTTCTGTGTACCTTTCTAAGTGGAGGATTTGTGCCTTCAACCTTACATGTTCGTCTTCTTTTACAACGAATGCTGTGTTTAAATAATCTACTTCATAAATCGATTCCGCATGTTGAGGCTTCTTGGCTTCCTTGTGCTCGATTGTGCTAACCATCTACTTCGTTAATCGATTCCGTAATGAGGAATCTCTCCCTTCTTTACAACGATTTGTGCTAAAATCTCTCTACTGTCATTAATCGATTCATCGTAATGACCGCTACACTTCTTTACAACGATTTCCCAGTTAACCATCTAACTTCATTAATCGATTCCTGTTATGAGGCTGATATTTCATTTCATGTAAATACACGTAACCATCTAAACTTCATTAATCGATTCCAAAATGAGGCTAGAGCCCTTCTTTACAACGATTTCTTGCTAACCATCTACTTCATTAATCGATTCCGTAAACAAAATGGACTTAAGTAAACGAAATCATTCATTTACCATCTACTAACTTAATCGATTCCGTAATGAGGCTACACTTCTTTACAACGATACTGCTAACCATCTACTTCATTAATCGATTCCGTAATGAGGCTACACTTCTTTACAACGATACTGCTAACCATCTACTTCATTAATCGATTCCGTAATGAGGCTACACTTCTTTCTACGTTTTGGTGGAACGTTACATCTTGAAATCGTTTTGGACAGCATCCTTGAAGTTTCGTAAATGTAGTGCTGTGTATGGCTGTATTTATTTAAATGCTTACTGATTTATCTTTATTGTCCGTTATTTTCTGTTCTCCACTCTCCCATTTTATCTCTTTGCAAACATTGACATTATTCTGCGAAAGCTTCCTTTGTAAAGTAATAGGTTTTTCAGCGTGTTCCACTGAAATGTTTTCATATTTTTGATAAGAGCAGTGATAATTTGAGTAACGAATAATATTTGTCACTGTTGTGTGATCTTTTATCTGTTTGTTATCTTGGGCTGCTGTCAACTCCAAAAAGAAGTCAGATCTAATTAGAAATTCATCAAAAGATTCAATTGTCAGCATTAATAATGTACCTGAAATATGTTTACAGTTCAGAAACCTAACGGGAATAGTGCTGTCTGGAAAGATAGAGTAGTTCAGAGGCATCAGACGACATAAACCATATCAAAATGGAAGCGAAGGCAGAATAATTTTATTATATTTTACACATTAAACAAAACAGTATTTCGGAAAACGAACTTTGAGCAATAAAATTAGGGAAAAACGTTTACCCGGTAACATTCCGCTGACAGATAAGAGTCGTTGATTGATTGACTGATTGATGCTGTGAGTAGCGCTATCAATCTTTTCATCTGCTGATCCGATCAACTGTCGCCTTCCCCATCAGTATTACAGAGCCCGGCAAAAGTGGTGGTTGCATTGTGTTAGTAAGTCTACGTTCTGTGCACATGAGGTTTAAAATTCATGAGATGGGAATAGTTGCTGTACAAAAGAATGTTGGAAGGGTGTCCGGATCCATCTGGCCTTTGAAAATCCTGTGGCGTCCATCATTACGTTTTCCAGATGTCTAGTTTAAATATAGATAAACCACACAGGTGGATACATAGCTTCCCCACTTTGTTTGTGAAGTGTGTGGTAATGAAAACTCAGGTTGGTATGACTTACTTGGCATTTGATCCTCGTGTGGAAGTTACGTGATAACTTTCTTTTAGGATGAGATTGCTATTAATGACGGTGGGAGTAGTAAAAGAAGACGTAATGTAAACAAAAAAATACTAAATGTAAGACTCTAAGTATGACTGAGAGTGTCTGAGCTGCTCTCTCTCTCTCTCTCTCTCTCTCTCTCTCTCTCTCTCTCCTTCTTTGATATTAACTAGTTATTTGAGATATCAGGTGTTCAGACACCCCGCCTTCTCGTGTTACCTAGATGGAGATGAGGTCTCTGAAACCAAGGGGAGGCTTTTAACAATCTTGCATGAGAGGCAGAGAGAGCAAGAGAATGAGAGAGATAGAAAAAAATACTCAACTGCCATTTCCTCCATCTGGCTAAGTGCAAGTAGACAGGCAAGGAAAAGGTACACAGTTTCATTTATAGCTTATGTATATATATATGCATATATACATATGTATACATATGTATATGTATGTACTGTATATATATATATATATATATATATATATATATATATATATATATATATATGAGTGTGCGTGAGAGAGAGAGAGAGAGAGAGAGAGAGAGAGAGAGAGAGAGAGAGAGAGAGAGAGAGAGAGAGAATGGAAAACAATTTTCTTAGTCTGAATATAAGAATTAAGTGGGAAAATATTTTCCCTGGTTGGAATCATGTACTTGTTGATAGTCTTTAAAACATTTAAATGCATGTTACATTACTATGAAGAGCAATATTTGTGCGGGAAATACATAAGAAAATAAAGTTCGTATCTTTCATGAATATTCTGATTTTAAAGTAACGTGTTTCGCATTTGCTAAGCAAGTGAATTGGCGTTCAAGCTCATGAATATACAAACATACGTACATGTCACTTGTATCAGAAAGGACACTCGTACTAGTCAGCTTAATCAGGGTGGACCCAGTCCATCTCTGTGAAATGTATTTGCATTGAATTGTTTGTTGAGCGACGCAGACAGATTCCGCAAATCGAATTGTTAATATCTTGCATCTTATTATCAGCTCATCGTGTAAAAATACACACACACACCGCACATACACAAAGAGGAAAAGATGATTGATATGGCGTGTATCAGGCTGGCAACATGAGAGAGAGAGAGAGAGAGAGAGAGAGAGAGAGAGAGAGAGTGAGAGAGAGAGAGAGAGAGAGAGAGAGGCGTGGCGACGGTTTATAAATAGACGAACCCTGTCACACTGACTTGGAGGTCGAGAATACCATCCCAGCCTTTAATAATAATCAGTCAGTCTCGCTGTGAAATAGGCCTAAAGATGTAAGGAGGTGTGTATGTGTACTCTTACATACTGTGCATATACATGCACTAATACCTAATGTTTATAAATTACGATACATATCTGTGTGCATGTATTTGTTATATATATACTGTATATGTATATATATATAAAAAATTTTAACATTTTATTTATATATTATATTTTATATATATATATATATATATATATATATATATATATATATATATATATATATATATAATTTTAACGTGGAATTTTTTATATTCACAACAATAAGCAACAAATGGCGTTTAACATCCAAAGCATTATACTTCAGGAATAACCTTCACTCAAGAGGAATTAGAATTGATAAGTTCTTCGTCACCTTTAGGATTCGAACCGCTGCCTGGTTTAGAAACAAGGATGTACGGTGACTCTTGACCACTGAGGTACAAGTTGATATCGAATCTGCTTTACATATATATGACTGTCGAATTCATGTTTTGTACTTAAAATCAATATCAACCCGTCGAATTCATGTTTTGTACTTAACATCAATATCAACCCCTCCTCCACCATGATACCTGACTGGTAATTTTGTAACACGTGGCTAGCTACGAATTTTTGCGACATACATCATAACATTTTGTATTTTTCACAAATATTAATATACAAATATCGTTTAATACCCAGTTAACTATACCTCGGAAATAACTTGCACTGAAGGCAGTGGTTCAAGGTCCCAATAATGACGAAGCGCTATTCAATTATAATTAGTACCCTTGGGTGTAAGTTATTTCTGAGGTGTAGTGAATTGGATACCGATATTTATGGCCTGCTCTTTGAGAATATATAAAATGTCACTGTGTGTTTGACAAGTTAATAAGTAGACACGTGTTACTAACTTATTCAGCTGTCTTGGTGGAGGTGGGATGATACCATTTGTAAGTGCAACTCCTGAATTCGACAGGCATATGTATGCACAGCAAGTCGATATCAACGTATACCTCTCTTGATGGCTCAGTGGTCAAAAGGCACAGTACATCCTTGTTTCTAAACCAGGCAGCGGTTCGAATCGTAATGGTGACGAAGAAATTGTCAGTTATAATTCCCCTTGGGTGTAAGTTATTCCTGAGCTATAATGAATTGGATATTAAACAATACTTGTGGCTTAATATTGCGAATATAAAAAATTACGAGGTGTATGTAACAACAAAAAATGGTATGCACACACACAAACACACACACACACACACACACACACACACACATATATATATATATATATATATATATATATATATATATATATATATATATATATATATATATATACTATATATATATACTGTATATATTTATACAGTATATACTGTATATACATACTGTATATATATCTATTAATTTCGTTGGCTTCCTTTCTGCTGCCTGTGTTGTGTGTGTATCCCCATTCTTCCCACTTCCCTATCCCCCAAAACCGGTTTAAGCAGGGTGGTCCCTAAACACCTCCTCTCCCGGGGATCTCAACTCCCCCATGGAAGAACGATAATCCCCATCCCCTTCCTCCCCCCCCTCCCCTCATCCTTTCCGTCCCTCTTCCCTCCCCACCCTCCTCCCTCTTCTCTTTTCCCTTTTCCATGTTTTAAGATGAAATAAAATGTGTTGAGATTGAGTACTATTAACAAAATGTTTATAGATTTGTCAGGACATAATTTTTTTTATAATAGTGACGTACAGGTTTTTCAAATTAAAATATAACTTGCTTGACCTTTAGAGTTTAGGAAGTGTTTAATTAACCTCATGTGGTATCTATGAACCACCTGC
>NC_089788.1:29639252-29649252 GCF_040412425.1 Macrobrachium rosenbergii | reverse complement strand
CTGTTTAAGTTTGATGCTTTTGTAATAAAAAAAAGTTGTTGATATAAATAATCAAAGGGATTAAAATTAAAGTTTATACAAATTAAGAAAACTTGGATTGTATGGTCACCCATTCCGTTGCAGTATGTGAATAAATTTCCCCAGACTATCCCGGATGATCTCTTTCTTCATTGGTCCTTCGACAGTTTACCATCTTGTGTTTTGATTTTCTTTTTGTTTACCCTTTGCCACTCTTCCAAAATGAATGTCATTTGTGCCCTGACGATGTGTGAACAAACGACACGCGAAAGGGCTAGTACGGATCTTCTGACTTATTTTCTTGTGGTTTTTGCTTATATATATATATATATATATATATATATATATATATATATATATATATATATATATATATATATATATATATATATATATATATACATATATATACTGTACATATATATATATATATATATATATATATATATATATATATTATATATATATAAATATATTATATATAAATATATTATATATATATACATATATATATATATATATTATATATATATATATGTATATATATATATATATATATATATATATATATATTATATATATATATATATATATATATATTTATATATATGTATATATTATATACTGTATATATGTTATGCTTTTCTGATTTGTCTTCTTTTTATTCTTTGTTTGGGCACTAATGTGATGATGAGTTCTTTTTGTTATGTTTCTTTACCACCTTCTGTTATGCTTTTACTCGTTGCCCATGTAAAGAAGTCTTTTATTTCATTTAGTTGCTTTATCGTTTCTGGCTTTGTTATTGTAGTAGCGTTGAGTCTCAGGAGGCTTTAGAAAGACACAGTGCAGCTTACTTACTCTATTAACACTTAGTAAAATTATTAACACTTAGTAAATTATTTACAAGTTAAGTTAATTGATGTATGAGTCGAGGTGTGAGTCAAAATGTGAGCCTTGCTTTCTTGAATCTGGTTACCAACCCACAGCTGGTGAGGCCTACGACCTCACTCTTCTGAGACTCCTTCTCTCTGCTTCCATCTCAGCTGTTCTCTGCTTCTCTGCTTCTCTTCCTTCCCTTTTTGAAGGATTTTCAAAATGGAATGCCCCTCCTAAAATAGGCGGGCAACAGCTTCTGTCCATCCCCTTGGTAGACATCTAATTGGTTGAAGACTTATCTAAGGACTTCTTCTGGGTGTAATTAGACGAATTAACCCCCTCCTTAGAAGGTGGGACTAATTATGTCACCGGAAATGTAAGATTTCCGGCTAGAGTTGCAAGGTAAGCTTCACAGGTTAGGTGTTTATGGCATTTTTTTTAACAATTGCACCGTTGATTAATCTTCGGCAGTGCCGCGCCAATGTATGGCTACGTAGTCACGACACTTCTGCTTCGATCGTCATTCCTTCAGTGATTTCAGTAGATTATACTCACGCCCTGCTGAGCTTACCACACCTTGTTTTGCTATGCTCTCTCTCTCTCTCTCTCTCTCTCTCTCTCTCTCTCTCTCTCTCTCTCTCTCTCTCTCTCTCTCTACTATTCATCAATTTATCACTGGTTCTCTTCTCAGTTCTTTTTTTCTTTGTTATATTTACGTTATTCATATATCATTATATCATTACATCACTCGGTCACCTGCCAGACATTGTCCTCAGTGTTTAATTAAACATAAAATGGATTCAAAACACAGTAATGGATATAACAAAAATTGTTTCTCCAACTGTGGAGTAAAAGATGTAAGTTCATCAAAACATTTAAAAAAAATAATTATATTAAAACATCAGATATTATTAAAATATCAAATACTAAAGGAATACATGGACAATAAACATATGAATAATAAACATATTAAACCATATTTTTATGTAGCAATTAATGTTAACATAAAAGTTTTACTTATTTTCATTATTAAGTTCTTTCAATATCCCTTGTATTTTTCTGATAACAAGATTTCTCACCATTATGATATTTTCATTATTAAGTTCTTTCAATGTCCCTTGTATTTTTCTGATAACAAGATTCCTCACTATTATGATAAACAAAACAATCGTAATCAATATTACCATTAGATTTACAAATGATAAAATTGGGGAGACAGTGTCTTTATAGTAGAAATATTCATCAACATAGTTCAGTGTCTTTATAGTAGAAATATTCATCAACATAGTTCAGATTTTCAAGCTTCTTTAATTCTAATTGAGACAACTTAAATTCATTTATTTTATATGAGTAATTCTTATATGGCACATGTTTGTCGAAGTTATATGTTGTGAAAAGATGAGGTTCATAATATAATTGGTTTGCTATCACTAACTGACCTGATGTTATAAAAGATTTAACATTTTTAAACCATATTTCTGTCCTAATGTTATGACATTTAATTTAAGTTACAACAATATTTAGTGAAAATACAAAGATTTCTTTGATCAATTATAAATGCTTCAAAAGTTTTTTTTTTTTTCTTTTTTACATAATTTGTGGTACGTACATCTTTTTCTTGGTTTTGGTTTTGAATACAGGGATAAGCATTAGTACTCTTATACAGGTTATCAAAATTTTACATATATATTCTTGTTCTTTTAACAGAATACATTCATTAAATTGTTTCTCTGTGAAGAATGACAATAGTAGAGCGTGTTCTTCTAATGCAAAATGCTTGATTGTTCCGTTTTGAATGATTGCTTGATTGTTAATTAACGTAGGAAATGTTTGTGATCCTAGTATTGAAAGGTACAATCAAAATCATTTTATCATAAAACACTTTGACACTTTTCCAGTCTGTCTATTCTTTCTTTTTCACGTTCTACAACTTAACAAGTGCCAAATAATGTGTTCAAAGCAGTTCCAGTGAACTGTAAGAGGGATCTCTTTGCTCTTGTTCTCATTGTATTGTCTATTTCTGTATTTAATTTTTGTAACAAATGTATAACACTGTTGTTATGTATATAGTAATGATTCCTAAGTCTTTGATCATTTTGACTTTTCCTTGTCTCTCTATATATAGGTTTCACTTCATACATTAAATTATAGATATTTTCACTACATACATTATATTTATCATATATTTATGACATTTTCAGTCTAATACGAATACATATACATACATATATATTTAATTATGTCTGTTTCGTAGATTATATCCTTTGTTTACAACATTATCTACAGCATTTACATGTCTTATGTTATCTATAACTTCAGTGGACCATGGATCTGTTTTTACTACTCTTATATGATTCCAGTGAACTACTTTTTTCTTTAGATCACTTTCATTAATTACTCTATATTTGTTTAATTTTAACACATCTACAACTCTATATGGTCCAGTGAACTTGGGAGATACCTTTACATTTGGCCCTTGTAGAACATGATTGTGTACATAAATTTGAGTACCCACAGTAATGTCTGGTTTAATGGTACTTTTATTATAATATTTGGCATGAGTGTTATGAACCTCTTTTAATTTTTCCCTTGTTTTCATGATTGTATCGTAAGTACGTCTGGTCGTCCATGCAAAATAGTCATCATAGTTATAAGTATGTCTGGGTGGTGTTGCATCTAGGGCCATTTCTAATGTTCTGAGGTGACTTTCTAAGTCTTTGCTAAAAATTATAACATCGTCCAAGTATATGGCAACATTTTCTATATCTCCTAGAATTTGTAACTTTAATCTGACGAATGTTAATGGGGCTGATGTGAGGCCAAATGGCATTACTTCAAACTGTAAATGTTCTTTATGTGTGCTGAAGGTTGTGAATTGTTTCGATTCTTCGGCTAGAGGTACTTGCCAATATCCACTAAGCAAATCTAAGGATGAAAATATTTTGGCCCCTCCTAATTGAGCTAACATATCTTGAATTACCGGCATCGGCATTCTATCTGGAACTGTGTTGGAATTTAACTTCCTGTAATCTATTACAAGTCTCCAACTACCTTCCTTCTGTGGAACAAGTAACAATGGGGAGTTATATGGAGATTTAGAAGGAATTACTACTCCATCTCTTTTCATTTCCTCTATCGAATTATCAACTATGGGCCTCTGGCTTATTGGTAATCTGTAATTAGGAATAAAAATGGCTTGACTCCATCTTCTAACAAAATTCTATGTTGTAGAACATTTGTTCTTCCTAGTTTATCTCCTTCTATAGCTATTACATTTTTGTATTTCTCTAACACCTGAATTAACTTATGTCTATTTTCTGGAAAAATCTGTTTTATTTACTTCTGGATTTATTTGAGAGTTTTGGCCATTTATAGAGAAAATTGCTTGTTCTTTTACTGTTAGTAAAGGATTGTTAATAGGAATTCCTAAGCAAAAGACAATGCCCGTGTATAGTGTTAGTCTGTTATCTGAATAGTTTTGGACGTAAACTTCGCAATTATCACTGTTCATGTGGACGAGAGAATTATCCATTCTGACAAAATCTGGCAATTCTTCATTCAATAATAGAACACCCTTATCCTTTACATCCTCTTTCGATCTCAAATATATTTTTGTTAAACATTTTGGATACAAAGTTACCGCTCTGCTAAGTATAAATTGTACTTTATTATCATCAGCTATGCTAACACAACATATTTCTTCTTCTTCTATGTCTGAAAAATAGCAACGTTCTGCATCTCCAGTGGTTTCTTCTGTTACTTCTATTATATTATTTATGTCTGATTTATTTATTATGTCTAAGAGCAATACTTCATTTAGTATTTTCCCTTGACTTTCACAGCTTATTAATGCATTGCTAGTTATAAGTATAGGCGCCTTGATTTTCGTTAGATTAAGTGTTTTGTTCATCATAATTATCTATATCTGAGTAATTATTTATATCTGAGTATATATCATCTATGTGTGCACATCTCAACAATTCTCTCTTCTGTATTTGTGGGAATTCCTCTTTTTTATCTGTTTTTATTTTATCTTGCTTTTTCTGGTTACTTATCTGCTTTTCCTGTACGTCTGTCTCGCTTGTCGAAGCTGTCTCAGACAAATTGATCAGATGTGGGTGAAACTTTTCTTCGTCAAGCGTAAAACATACACTGTTCTGGTTATCCTGTTTCAGGCTAATCTTTCCTTCACTACTATCTAATATTATTCCACGTCTCCTCATTAAATTAAATGAGAACAATACTTGTGTGGGGAAAAATCTGTCTTCTAAAACTAGAAAACTTTCAATAAATTTATGTGACAAAATATTTATTTCTAAGTTCACATTCCCCAGACTTTTAATCTGTTTCCCTGCTATTCCCTTCATTACTCAACTTTGATCCTGAATCTAAGTTTCTGCAATGCCTAAATATCTGGTTAAAGTTATTTTATCAATTATATTTACAGTACTACCTGAATCAATGAGTACAGTACATGTCTCTTTATTTATTGGAATTTTTACAATAGGCAGATCCTTTCTATTTATTCCTTCCTCTTTCATGGAAAATATTACTTCTTTGCCATGTAAATAGGAAAATGCGGATGAACCTTCATTTCCCCTTGCAACTTTTCCTCCTTTTTCCCTTTTATCACCTTGAAGGGATTTACTTTCTTTTCCCTGTAAAGGGGCTAATTGTCACTGATTGGAAGATTTAAAATCTTCCATTAAATCTTCCATTTGGGCGACTGTTACTTATCTCTATAACCTCTCTATTGGCTTCCTTATTATTGAAACAACAGTTTTTAGTTAAATGTTCGATCTTTTTGTAAACTGCACAGATTCTAGGCTTTCTGCAGTCATTAGTGGAATGATTGGTATACCCGCAGTTTTCACGTGTTATTTTTGGTCTAGCTCCTTGAGCTGAATTATTCTCTGCGTTTGAATTATTTGTTTTTGAATATTGACCATTATGATATCTTATGGGTGGACCGAAGAATGGTCCATTCCTCGATTGATTCTGTCTTCCTTTCTGGTTTGGATTCCACTTTTTCCTAGTACTTTGTGCATATTTCCTTTGAAAGGAAATTTGTCTTTTCCCTACTTGTCTGGAATTATCATTATACTTGTTATTTCCTTTAATATGAATCATGGGTATTTCTGCCTTTCCTTTCATTTTGTGTTTCTGTCACCCCTACAAATTCCTTAGAAAAATCTATCTCTTTCTTCTGGATTTCTTGCCTCATTGATATTAAAGCTGTAAGGCCATCACTTTTAGGATCAGTTTTAACTTTCTTGAAAGCTTTCTTTTCCTTTTCTCCAAGAGCGTTATATATCGTTCCAAATGACAAGTAATTTAAAACATATCTCAAACTGACTAAATCATTTTCTTCATCACCAAAAGCATTCTTATCTCCTGTGGTGATGTTTGTATTTCTTAATGTCTGCTATTACTTTGTGTGTTGATTCTTCAACATCTGTGTGAAGATTTGCTATGGATTCTCCACCATAATGCTGGGTAAGGAATTTATTAATATTATATATGGCATCACTCTGACTTACTGGTTCCCAGATTGATAAACAAATTCTTTTAAATTCAGTATATGTCGTTATATTGTTGAATCTAACTGAATTCAAAGTTCTGTGTGCATCACCACTTTCTGAACTAACGAGAAGCAAGGTTTCGTTAATTTTTGCTCTTTCATCTGTAGATATATGACTGTCTGCGTCTGCTAACCACTGGTTCACAGAATATGATTCTAACCTGGCTTGCGTAATGATCGCTGCTTGTGCCATTGTTCTAAATTGAAGTGTGTTATTATTATTATTATTATTATTATTATTATTATTATTATTATTATTATTATTATTATTATTATTATTATTGCTTCTTGTGTTAGTACTTCCTTGAGTTAATGATATTCGTGAACTTGGCACTGGAATTCGACGTTGTCTAACCGTTGTTGGTCTGAATTGGTAATGTCTATTTCTAATTGCATTCCTCAATGCATCAAACGAATCCTGCATTACAACTGTATTCTATAAATCATGAGAAAATTTATACACAAATGCACAACAGTATTCAGAAATACATCATCAAAAGCATGTTATGTTATTAAAAATTCCTATCTATCAAACATAAAAAAAAAATCACAAGTTAAAAAAATTTTTTGAGAGAGAACTATAAAAGTTTTATATACTTTATGAGAGAGAATATATGCCTTCTGAGAGAGATAATTTTCAAAATACACTCACTGAGAGAATTAAAAATAACTTTCCAATCACAACTTACTTATTTCTGTTGTTGTTCAGTCTTAAAATGTTGTGGTTCAGTTTAACTGCTGCTTGTTATCACTTTTCCTTTCTGTGAACAACACTGTTGTTGTTTTCGTTCACTGTAGACGTCGTTCACTGTAGACATGCAGTTCGCTGTAGACATGTTGTATCTGACTTCTGGTTTTAAAACTTGACTAAAACTGGCCCATTCTTGTTTTGTTGACCATCAGGGATACGTCGTCTTCTTAAATTTACAGTAATGTTGATTTCTAACGGGAATGTACGTACATGTGAAATGAACTCATCCGTTTTTAACAGATTGTAAAAAAAATCTGTTTGGATGTGTGTGTTGATAGTTACCAACACAAAGGCGTTGTTTCTCATTGTTCAATAATGTTTCTTAGTTGTGGGTTTTCCAAGCGGTAATGTTTATAAATATTATTTCACTTTGAATGTTTCGACTGTTGATGTTTGCAGCGGGAAATGTTTTCGCCGTCGTTATGATTCACTTCGTTCTGTTTTAGTCGTTGACATTTGTAGCTGAGTTGTTATGAAATTCTTGTGTATGCTAATTGTTCGTTCATCACGCTACATTTTTATGTCTTCTGCGGATTCCATTATAGCTGACACCATTTATGTTATGCTTTTCTGATTTGTCTTTCTTTTTATTCTTTGTTTGGGCGCTAATGTGATGATGAGTTCTTTTTGTTATGTTTCTTTACCACCTTCTGTTATGCTTTTATTCATTGCCCATGAAAAGAAGTTTATTATTTTCTTTAGTTGCTTTATCGTTTCTGGCTTTGCTATTGTAGTAGCTTTGAGTCTCAGAAGGCTTTAGAAAGACACAGTGCAGCTTTCTTACTTCATTGACACTTAGTAAAATATACAGCAATTATTTACAAGTGAAGTGAATTGATGTATGAGTCAAAGTGTGAGCCTTGCTTTCTTGAATCTGGTTACCAACCCACAACTGGTGAGGCCTACGACCTCACTCTTCTGAGACTCCTTCTCTCTGCTTCTAACTTAGCTGTTCTCTGCTTCTCTTCCTTCCCTTTTGAAGGATTTTCAAAATGGAATGCCCCTCATAAAATAGGCGGGCAACAGCTTCTGTCCAGCCCCTTGGTAGACGTCTAATTGGTTGACGACTTATCTAAGGACTTCCTCTGGGTGTAATTAGACGAATTAACCCCCTCCTTAGTAGGTGGGACTATTACGTCACCGGTAAGATTTCCGGCTAGAGTTGCAACGTAAGCTTCACAAGTGAGGCATTTATGGCATTTTTTAACAATTGCGCTGTTGATTAATCTTCGCCAATTCCACGCCAATGTTTGGCTACATAGTCACGACACTTCTGCTTTGATCATCATTCCTACAATGATTTCAGTAGATTATACTCACGCCCTGCTGAGCATAACACATCTTGTTTTGCTATGCACTCTCTCTCTCTCTCTCTCTCTCTCTCTCTCTCTCTCTCTCTCTCTCTCTCTCTCTCTCTCTCTCTCTCTCTCTTTCTACTATTCATCAATTTATCACTGGTTCTCTTCTCAGTTCTTTTTTTCTCTGTTATATTTACATTATTCATATATCATTATATCATTACACACACATACAGTGTATATATATACATATATATATGTATATATATAAATTTATATATATATATACATACATATATATATATATATATATATATATATATATATATATATATATATATATATATATATATATATATATATATATATATATATATCACAAAAAAGTAAAATTTAAATGTGAAATACCTTAAGGAAAGCTGAAACATGATATAGTCCTGACCGGTCCCGTCACTGAAGCCAGTTTCCAAAGGACTGGTATGGAGTAGGAGAAATTAACCTTATATATATAATTGCTAAGATGAAAGCACAGTGCGTACGAACAGACAAACACTCGAAAAAGTCCGGTGACAGCTGCGAGGAGGCGGAGCTTCTGTGCACAGAGATGGTATGCTATTCTTAAATCTTGCTTTAGCAAAACATCGGATCTGGATTATTTCTCACTGGAAAATAACAAGCTTATCGGTTTGCTGTCCTTGGACCGTGCTCACCAGAATCTGGTCATTTAACATTTTTCTTTTGGAATAAATAGATCAGGTTTCTATATTCATAGGTTTGCATTTTTCGTCTTTTCAAAACTTTCTTTTATAAAACTAGACTCTGTTATATTTCTCCATCATGTTACTGGAACAGAACCATTTTTCAGCGTCTGTCCAGTTCATAGCTTGATTACGACCTCTAAACATGATTGAAAACTACATATGATTCACCAGTTTGAACAACATAGAATTTGACACATTGATAAATAGGATTTGATGGACACATCCTCTGATATGGTCAAGAAATTCTTTCATCAGTTTTTTTTAATTGTTGCTCCTAAATGCTGCATTAACCATAAAATTTTAAAGCATACAGGGAATATCTGTAAAGCTATATCGCTATGTAATAAAAGGAAGTTTTTTGTGATATTTGTTTCTCTTTATTACCGTAAAAGGGCTACTTTGCTGTTACCAGTGTATCGTCTAATTCAAAATCATGTTTTTATTGCTTGCCTTTATTCCCAATAACATCTATTTCATCATCAGTATGGTCAAGGCTACATAAACGCAATACTCATGAAGAGATTGATGTGAACACTGATTTCATGCTTTTGGTGTTCTGGCCAGAACGGAAAAGAACAAATGCGAGAACATTGGGTAATGTTCTGTACCCTCTGTACTTTAAGGGAGGCCTAAAATCATTTTCCATCTCCATCGTAAAATTTTAATGGTGTGACGAATACATTTAATCTATCAAAGAATGCGATTACATTTTTGT
>NC_089788.1:29601752-29634252 GCF_040412425.1 Macrobrachium rosenbergii | reverse complement strand
GACACATACATATATACCTATACACAAGTATATATATACAGATGATAGATAGATAGATATAGATGTATATGTATTTATAATTCTCTTCTCGATCTTTTCATGCTGATGAAAAAGATGTAGGTGGAAAAGCAATATATATATATATATATATATATATATATATATATATATATATATATATATATATATATACACATATGCAGTATATATATATATATATATATATATATATATATATATATATATATATATATATATATATATATATATATATATATATATATATATATATATATATATATATATATATATATATATATATATATATATATATATATATCACTTAGACAGCAGCAGCATGTGTTGAATTTCACTGGTTGTTCGATCAGAGAATTTCAAAAGAAGTATAGTAAAGTGAATTATATATGCGCGCGCGCGCTTGTATTTTTTAACTTTAAACCTTTAATTTGGTTGTGGGCAAAAGTTGGAATTAAACCAGTGAACTTGACTGGTATAGTGATTTTTTACCCAGGGTTAACGTGAGGTCTGTTTGTTTACTCGTACTACAATAATTCACATCCCTGTTCTTTTATCTTAGAACGTTCACCTAACTTACCAGTCCTTTTTTAGGCTTAGCCATGTTGAGTTTGTGTTATCATGAGCTTCTTTAGTCTTGGAATCCTATTTACAGTTGTTTTCATTTTACTCTCAAACTTCTCACATGACTCACTTGTAAACTCCAAGTTCCACGTGTAAACTTCATGTTCTAGACAAAAACTGCTCTTTTTATATAGATTTTTCGCTGATTCCCCTAACTTTCACAACCGAAACCGTTCCACGGGCATTTTTATTAAAATTTACACGCATATTTTATCAGCCTATTTAATATGATCTTTTTCTGTATATAAGTTAATATTTATTCATTTAATCAGTTAAACTGGATCCTGTCTGTCATGGAAAGTAACGGAAACAACCAGATCAAGAACTTAGTTCCACGTTGATTCAGTAATGGTCTCATCATGAGATGTATGTATGCCGCTCTTGTGCTCTTAATGCTAACATATCAGTTTGTAACAAGAAAAATTATGCGCCTCAGAGGCTAAACGCCTGTATTGGTCTCTTTGATGTGTTTATGTTTGGATACTTAAGAAAACGTAAAGTTCCCTCCATCTGCCGATCTATGGTTTCGTAATGATATTAGGTTTTGCATCGTGAGGGGAGACCGGGGCTAATTGGCTACAGGGGTAAGTTGGCACACTCTAAATAACTTTCAAGTTTACCAAGAGATGACTCGAATACGTAATTATATTGTGTAATTGCCCCGTGGTTCCTCAGTTACCAACAAAATTCCATAGAGATTAGATGTAAGAGCTCGAATTTTTGAGACAAAGTGTGATTTTGACGGTAGTGAGTAAATTTTGTTATTTTTGTGTTTTTTGCTATAACATCTATACATTCATGAAAGAATATTTTTTCAGCTCTTGCATAGTTCTCCTTATGGTTTAAAGATTCTATACCATTAAAATTAATAACTCAAGGTTACTTGGTGTGGACTGGTAAGTGTTTTTGTACCAAATGGTAGGGATGGAGCAAGTTGGCTCAAAAAAAAAAAAAAAATATGGGGGCAAGTTGGTACATGTGCCGACTTGCTCCACGTTATTTGCTAAAAATAATAAGTCTATTTATTTATATAATTTGCGTTTTGTTCCGGGAATTTTGTAATGATAATGAGATTAGTGTCATATTTCCTCCACACTGCTCTCACAAGTTGCAGCCACTGGATGTTAGTTTTTATAGACCTCTGAAGAAATGTGTTAACAGAGCATGTGATTCGTGATTGACTAGTAATCCAGGATCAACTATGACCATCTATGACATTCCTGGTATAGTTTCCAAAGCTTTACCTCTTGCTGTCACTCATTCTAATGTTTTCAGTGGGTTTAGGACTGCTGGAATTTCACCTTTGAATACAGACTATTTCAAGATTCTGATTTTATGGGTGTGTATGTAACAGATCGATCACTGGGAGATGTCCGAAAAGAGACACAAGGGCTTCAGACCAGTCATCAGCGTGCTACAGAGTCTTGTAATATGACAGACAATAATGGAATTGAAAAAGTTCTTGATGGAGAAGTCCACGGTAAATTGATCACCTTGGAGAGCGGAATGAACCCACACCATATTCTTCTGGAGTAACTGGGAAGACAGTGACTTCATCTACAGAACTGAGGCCATTGCCTAAGGCAGGTGCCAGAAAGGGAAAATTCACTGAATAGGAGGAAACGTCGTTCTGCTATTCTTACTGACACACCAGTAAAAAAAAAGCGCTTGAAAAGAAATTGAATAAAAAAACACCAAAGATGAAAAGAAGCCTCTTTTCGCAAGCAAAAAAGAGACACCAATCGCATAGTTTAAGAACTGCTCATGTTGATTCAGAAGAAAGCTCAGTTGAAGACAGCCTGCGTATGGTATGCATAGAACTATTTTCTAAAAGTAAGCCAGGAGAAGTGTGGATCCAGTGCATGCAGGGTATGTAACATGCAGGAGCGTGAATTCAGACTGTACTGACGAAGATTTATTTTACACCTGCCACAATTGCAACTCAGATGATGATCTGAAGTGATACTAATACCTTATATTTTGTATTTTAGAAATTCCGAATATATTTTTGTTATTTGATTTAAATGCATTGTAGTAATTTTCTTTTAATTATCAATGTGTCAACTTACCCCATAATGTGTGCCAACTTACCCCGTATACGGAGAAAGTTGGCACAAAAAGTTATTTTTCTCTAAAGCTTACTGTTACCTTATGCTGAGAGCAAACCACATTTTTTTTGCCCTATGATAAAGAGGAATGTTCATTTTTTTCAATGATGATAAGAATTTTGTAAATATGCTTGTTTTCTATTCCTAATAACTAAAATTGTTAAAAGTGTGCCAACTAGCTCCGGTCTCCCCTACTCCCTTATCAGTCACTTTCACAAGTATTCCAGGATTTGCATCAACCCACTTCAGCATTTTCATCATTGAGTTCAGCCTCTCGCCTCTTAGGATCATAAGACACCTCTTTGAAATACACACCCACCCAGACGCAAGGTTATCATCCCATTCTAAGAACCTATTTTCATTTGCGATTCTTGCGCTTAAAATAGTACTAACTATGTCCCTCTCTGCATTCACTTCTTCTTAATACTGTCGCTAAAATTACCACAGACATGTTGTATATATATATATATATATATATATATATATATATATATATATATATATATATATATATATATATATATATATATATATATATATATATATATATATATATATATATATATATATATATATATATATATATATATATATATATATATATATATATATCATATTATATATATATATATATATATATATATATATATATATATATATATATATATATATACATATGTATGTGTAAAACAGATGTTTATTTACTAGTCATGAAAGTAAGAGATGGTTCTTTGTAAAATGCATAATTCTAGTTATTGTAATTGCAAGTGGTTTGAGGCTTGGAAGACATTTTAGGATTTACATCTGGCTGTAATTAGATTTGGAGTCTTCAAAGATTCACACGGAGAGAGATGGCAAGAGAAAATGGAACATTTTTAGTTTTGTCTCTCTTAGTCCTTACCTTTGTGTGCGTTTCTCATTTACAAGGAATTTAAATGCAAATTCATTCGCTTTGAAGATTTCGAAATTGTTCGTTTTTACAGTTCTTGACGGTTCATGAAAGAACGCATCGCTCGGTGAAGTTCCGAGTCTTCGCTGGCTGTTGACGCCTCTTACTAATAATAATGGGAGATTTGTTGTAGATGACAAACTCCACAAATGACTCTCTCTCTCTCTCTCTCTCTCTCTCTCTCTCTCTCTCTCTCTCTCTCTCTCTCTCTCTCTCATCAAAGATTGTGTTTTCATTTTTATCTCTGTAGAAGCCGGCGGGACGGGCAACGAAAAGCCCCTGACCCAAACACTAAGCAAACTGGAATGAAATCGGTGTTTTAGCCATTCCCTTGATGCCATCGATTTACGGGCACATCCTGGGCTATTGTCAGAATATGTTTTCGTTGTCTCGCCAGTCAGGCAATCGCAAAACATGAAAATCGATCCATTTTTAACTTATAAACAGTACGGCATTTGTTTACGTCTTGCGTCAACACTCACATTTTCACTTGAAGACGTAACAAATGGCAGAAGATGGCTCCGATGAGGGAGCCACGAGTTCGTTCACGCTGATAAACACAAACAGAGATAAGGAAAAATACTGGAATTTTCTTTCTGACTTTTTTGCGGGTGTTTCTAAAACATCCGCCTCGTAAAAGATTTTCCGCTGATAGAACAATTTGAAAACATTTGTAGACCAGACCTGAAAGAGTAACAGGACACATACGAGGCCACGTCCATCGCCAGGAACTCCATTTTCTGAAGCAGACAAGAGGTCCAGCTTCGCCCCCGCCTCGCCGCCCCCCGCCGCCTCCAACTAGCAAACTTTGTTACTCTGCGTTTAATCCGATGTATCCGGAGAGCGATAGTTTTTATTTGAGTATGCCATGTTGCGTCGGGTATGTAGAAGAAGAGGAAAATGTAGGAACCAAACGACTGGCTTCGAAGTCATAAACACATTACTGCATTATTTCCGGGTTCGATCCCGTTCTCATTGTAGGTGTTGGTATAGTTCTCAGCTAGCACGCTGCTGGCCCAGCGTTCGATTCCCCGACCGGCCAATGAAGAATTAGAGGCATTTATTTCTGGTGATAGAAATTAATTTCTCGTCATAATGTGGTTCTGATTCCACAATGAGCTGTAGGTCCCGTTGCTAGGTAACCAGTTGGTTCTTAGCCACGTAAAATAAATCTAATCCTTCTGGCCAGCCCTCTCTAGGAGAGCTGTTAATCAGCTCAGTGGTCTGGTTAAACTAAGGTATACTTAACTTCGATCCCGTTCGAGGAACCTTTATATAAAACCCGTACCCCCTCTGCTCCCTCAAACAGCATGTAATGTACCGGACAATCAGTTGACTGTTGTGGGTCGCCGTGTGGGCGTTGGCTTGAGAAGATAACGGACGTTATCGAAGTGAACTGTCAAAATATGTCCTGTAATTTTACTGTTAAAACTGTGAAGGATTTGACGAGGTGATCTTCGGTCCCAAATGAAGTGGGTATCGTTCAATATACTCTCTCTCTCTCTCTCTCTCTCTCTCTCTCTCTCTCTCTCTCTCTCTCTCTCTCTCTCTCTCTCTGTACATTAATCTGTCTCAAATGTACAATTTCAGATTTTATTTTCTTTTCATGGTAAGGACAATAAAGTCTTTAGTTTTTATACTTTAAAACCATTAGAATACATTAGGCAACGTGTTTTGCAGTGTCTTAGTGGTGATCACTGACATATACACACACACACATATTTATATACGCACACATAAGGACATATATATATATATATATATATATATATATATATATATATATATATATATATATATATATATATATATATATATATATATATATATATATATATATATATATATATAGTATATAAATATATATATATATATATACATTATATACATATACATATACATGCTTACATACATATAAATTTCACAACATGAATATAATCTTTCAAAGTTTGGGAGTTGTTTGCGAAATACTGAAGTTTGGCACGCAACTATTCCATTAGAATTATTAATATCACCTGGCAAAGAGGCCCGCTATCTCTCTGTAGCAGATTTTTCCTCTAGATCTCACTCAAAAGCCCGGTCCACATTTGGACCGACACTATTTTCCTATTCAAACGTGAACCTTTTGAAAATATTTTTAATCTTGCGTTTCTGTTATGTATTAAGGGTATGAGCGTTATTTGCTCTACAATTTTCCCATGTTACGTTTTTTCATATGATGTTTGATCCGTTTTTCATTTAGATTTCTCATTGTGATGCCTTTTCATTTGATCTGTAAAGTTACAGAGCCTTAGGCCCGATCACATCTTGAGATGGGCAATACCAATGACTGCCTGACTCCTTTAGCACATAAAGTCAAGTGATCGTATTTGAAGTCTTGGGCACAGCGCTGGCAACATCGTTGCATATGTCAGTAGTTGAAAGCTGACGACGACGCCCCTGTGTGAGCAGTGAAGGGACACAGTGAGGCTCAAGAGGTCCTCAGAGTTGGTGACAAAATCTTCATATTTATTCATCCCGTGTGTATAGTTTTTCACTGAGATATATTTTCAAATTTTCCTGTAACTGAATGATATAGAATTCTTCTCGCTGAAAGAATTTTAAAATGCCCCGATTGTAGTTTTTCAAAATTTTCAGGATACTTTCAAACTTGAAAGAATTCTAGGATTCCCTTCACGAAAGGCTTCTGAAAATACTGTATACGAGTACATGATGATGCCATGTCTTTAGTCAGGAAGAAGAGTTATGGTATGATTTACTTTTGAACAAGTACCTACATTTCAGATAACTTACTTATCAGGTATTTTGAACAATTCTGAGACTTTTTCATGAGTACTTGAATCGTCGCCAGTGATTAATAACCGAGATCATTTTCCCGTAGTCACTCTGTTTATGTTTGCTGTGGATTAGGGTGTTTCCAAGGAGTTACCTCTGCTTACCTTTATCCCCCAAGGATAACGGTGGGGTTAGGTGGGGGAGGGGGACAAAGGCCACTTAAGACACTTCAGCCTTGGAAAAGCTATGGTATTTTCGGGTAGGTTGCGAGATATCCCAGGATACTATGCTACACCATCTTCCCAAGGTTAAGGGGTGTCCTCTTTGGGGAATCCCGCGCTCCTTTGCCAAGTAACAACTTATCTCCCTAGGTTAGGTTTAGGATGTGCCCCTGTAATTAAAGATAACCCACATGTACCCTGCATTTTTCATCTTCTCCTCTTGTGTTTTGCGCACATCTTCCCATAGCTGTTGGCGCTATTCACTCTTTCGATATTTAGTTTTCGATTATTAGATGTAGGGGCAGGGTTCATTTCTGTTTGATCTGTATATTGAAACGTGTTTTTTTTATGAATATTAATATAATTCTCGCAGTTTTTAACCTTCATTTCTTTTACAAAATGTTTCATTGACCACACACATCCAACAAGTCCCCCATGATTGCATGTTTGCAATAGGTGTTAATGGATTAACGAAGCTTTTGCGACGAAAATGTCTGTCACATTCGTAAGAATCACATCAGAAAGATCAGAATAAGCATGGTTTACAATTCCTACAGGAGTAGCGGTTTGATATTTATTAAAATTGCAAGTCTAGTATTTATTAAAATTGCAGTGTCATTTTCAGAATTCAGCGCAAAGCAACAATCTCACGAACTAGGTGTATTATTCCAGAACTGTGGAACCGCAAAATTTCTTGCTTTGTTCCTTTCGAGATTTCTTCTTTCACCTTCATGTGCAATTTCTGTTATTCTCTTGCCCCAATTTTCGCTTTTCAAGCGAATGGTTATTTAAGCGTGTTCTGTATGGAAGTTTACCGACTTTAAGTAATAATAATAATAATAATAATAATAATAATAATAATAATAATAATAATAATAATAATAATAATAGTAACAAAGCTGTTCTGGATATCTATAACGATAATGTTAGTGGTATAATATGTTATCTGTTTAGAAAATTACTTCAGTAAAAGTAAATATCTTCAGTAGCTTTCAGCAGTCTCACTCTTACTCTTTTGGCTTAACGGGTCTTACTGTGACTTATTGCCGCTCACGTGAGATTCGTTGTTTGTTGCAAGATTTTGGGTGTTAATTAGTGAGAATAAGGTCGTTATTATCAGTCCATATCTGACGGTGTTGAATTACTGTTGTGGTTCTGCAGTGAATGACATGGAAGATAAACATAGTTCTTGAAAGTGTTGTTTATTGCTTACTAAATTAGTCTTTCTGTTTGATAGCTGCTGGCGAGATTGGCAAAATCTATAAATAAATTGCTGTTTCTGTTGCGAGACCAACAAGATTCATCCATATCTTGCTTTTTGCTTGTAAGTTGAGCAACATCTCTGATGCATTGTTTGCTAACTTTCTAAACATACTGAATATTTTCTAGATGATTGCGAGATAAGCACCATGTACAGGTCTTGGTAGCAGTTTGACATTCTCAAATATCACGGCTAGATTACCATTATCATCAGTATTCATGGTATCTGTTGGCGAGATTAACGTCAGACTAGGTTACACTGATTGCTTCTCGGGCGATAAACCCAGCTTTTTGCAGACAAGGTAAACAAAGTTAAATGATGCACATCTAAATTCAGCTTCCAAACTGGGCTAACATCTAACATCAATGTGGTCGGTGCCCAAGACACATGATATTTGAAATACCTTAGTTTCACTCTCTCTCTCTCTCTCTCTCTCTCTCTCTCTCTCTCTCTCTCTCTCTCTCTCTCTCTCTCTCTCTCTCTCTCTCTCTCGTACGAGAACCTGCGCCTCCTCGTAAAGGTCAGTAAGGCAAATAACATTTCGGATTTTCGGATCTCTACCAGGCGTAAAGGGAAGGGTCTGAATAATTTAGATGGAAAAAGTTCATCTTCTCGTGGAAAGGTCTAGTGGCCGTATAGATGCACTGAAGCTTCATTTTTTAAAACATATGTGGGAGACCGGTTAATCTATAGTTTGTATTTTTTTTTTCCAGAGAAGCCATTGGTTGGTAGTTCAGGGACATCTGTTAACAGCTACGATTCGGTCTTTTGAACAGTTTTCTTCTCTAACTTTCTAACATTCTTCGTGGTTAGGCTTTCAGTCTCGCTTAGTTTTGTCTCATATAAAAATATGTAGAATCTGAATAACGACAATGATAATAATATTTACATTAGGAACAAAAGATTATTGTTATTATTATCACTATTCAGAACATGAACCCTATTCATATAGATCAAGTCCACACGGACCACTGACTTGAAGTTCAAGCTTCCAAAGAATGTGGTGTTCATTTGAAAGAAGTGGCAGAAGGTACTAGGAAATACAGAAAGAAGAGATCGTTTGTTAGAAATGAAAAATTAAATTAACAAATTCGTAAATAAATAGAGAAATGTAAGTAAATTATTAAAATACAAGAATGGTTGTAGGGCAGTAATGCTTTACATCTTCGCATGAACTTTTCAGGTTCCAGTTGCACAGCCTCCATAGGTAGACTGTTCCAAAGTCCACCGGTGTGAGGAATAAAGTACCTCTGGAACTGAGAAGTTCGACAGCGAGGCACATTTAATGCATATTGGTGCTGCTATTCAACAAATTGGTTGCTCTCTGGTTGATCAGTTGTGAATGTGAAAGATCCCTGTTAAAAGCAACTTATGAATTATTAACAAACAAGAGACCGCCCGTCGATGGTCCAAGTCATAACTGCTAATATCAGGAAACAGTAACCTACCACCACGAACCACTCTGTCTAAAAGAGATAAATCTCTGGCAGAAGCAGACATCCACACTGAAGAAAAGTATTCTAGTAAAGGAAAGACAAATAACCAAAAACAGGTTGCATTGATTTTATCACTGTTATGAATATATGAGGCCTTACGTACAGTACCTAACTTTCGTGTGGCATTTGCTGACACTTTCAGTAGATGTTTGTCGAAAGTAAGATGAGTCAAAAGTTATACCAATTATGCTTAAAGCTTCAGACCCCCGCCTGAAGGGGAGGATGGGGTGGAAAATCTGTATGAGATCTGCTAATCAACTGTGTTTTGGTTTTACTGGGGTTCAGCCTCATATCCCATCAACCACACCATTCACTAATCCTCTCCATCTCACGATTGAGTCTAAGGCCAGCTTCATTTCTCATAAGTGGAGACTCTCCTACACCCACAAGTGTTGCAACATCAGTTTACTGAACAGTCTTGTTTTCCAGGCCAACAACCGTATCACTTGCACACAGTACAAATAACAGTAGACCAAGAACATTACCCTGTCAAACTCCAGATGCAATAGGTTTTGGTTCGCTAAAGATCCCATCAACAGCAACTCGCTGCTGTCTACCCGTAAGGAAATCTTGAAGTAATCCTCTTGCCTCCAAGATTCTGAAGTTATAAATAAGTGCCTTGCAAATGCCATATCAAATCTAAAAGAGCATTGCAGGTACCTAACTGCTCCCTATATGCATGTTGACCACCAGCTAACAATCTTTTAGATTACATGTACTTGTATAGTGACTATCAAAAAGCTTAAAAGACAACATAATAAGTATGAAGAGGACAAGTGACAGAGCAATGGTTGTGAAACTGTGCCTAGGTGGAAAAATAGTCAACATCATGAGTGCTTATGCCCCTCAAGCAGGTTGTGATGAAGCTGAGAAAGTGGCATTTTTGGAGGAAATGGACCGACAGTTGAGTGAAATACCAGCAGAAGAGGGATTAATTATTGGTGGTGACATGAATGGACATGTAGGAAGGACGAGAGAGGGTACTGAGAGGGTGCATGGTGGCTGGGGAGTTGGAGAGAGAAATGACGAGGGAGAGGGAGTTGTGGACTGTGCAGTGTTATTTGATTTGGCTATTGTCAACAACTGGTTTGAAAAGAAAGAAAATCAGTATATTACATACAAGAGTGGAGCAAGAGAAAGTCTAATTGACTTCCTCATGTGCAAAAGATCACATCTGAGAGAGGTGAGAAATTGTAAAATTGTAAATGGAGAGTGTGTGGCAGCACAACACAGGTTGGTGGTAATGGACTTGGAAATAAAGAACACAGCAAAAGGTAGGCTTGCATGTGTCCCATCAACAATCAAGTGGTGGAAACTGACACGAGGAGGAAGCGAGGCAGGAATTTAAGGAGAGAGCATTGAGGGAAGTTAGATTGCTAGAGGGAGTGCAAGAATGGTGGAATCACAACAGTATGGTGATAAAGAGAGTGGGTGGAGAGGTGTTGGGAAAATCGGCTGGAAAGAAACCTCCTGACGATAAGGAAACCTTGTGGTGGAATAATGAAGTGAAGGAAGTGGTGAAAGCCAAAAACGATGCAAAAAAAATCTGGGAAAAGTATGGACGGCAAGAGGATAAGGAGAGGTACCAAAGACAAAAGAAACAAGTAAAGAAGGCAGTTGCACAAGAAAAGGCAAGAGCATTGGATGACATGTACGAAGAGCTGGAAACACTTGAGGGGGAGAGAAAAATTCACAGAATTGCAAAGTCGAGGGACAAGAACACCAAAGACTAGTCCCATATAAAACAGATTAAGGATGGGAATGGAGTGGTTTTATGCAATGAGGATAAGTTATAGAAGAGGTGGAAAGAATATTATGAACGCTTTGTAAATGAAGAAAATCCTAGAAAATTCTTTGCAGATGGATTCCAGAACCTTGGTATAACACATACCTTTAACAGGAAGGAAGTAAAGAAGGCACTAAAGAAGATGAAAAATGGTAAAGCAACAGGACCAGATGGAGTTCCTCCGGAGGTGTGGAAGAGCCTGGGAGAAGAAGGAATAGACATTCTGTGGGACCTAGCAAAGAGAATATGCAGTCAGAAAAAGACAACAAAAGAATAGAGAGAAAGCTTTATTGTGCCTGTCTATGAAGAGAAGGGTGGCATCCAGGATTGTGCAAACTACAGGGGAATAAAGTTAATGTCTCACATCATGAAAGTCTGGGAAAGAATAATGGATCAGAGAGTTAGAGAAGAAACATCTGTAGGTGAAAAACAGTTTGGTTTCATGCCAGGAAGAGGAATGACAGAAGCAGTGTTTGACTTCTGACAGATGATGGAAAAACACCGGGAAAAGCAGAGGGGACTAGACATAGTATACATAGATCTGGAAAAGGCATACAATAGAGTACCTCGCCAAGAGGTTTGGAGGTGCATGCGAGTAAAGGGAACACCGGAGAAGTATGTGAGGTTGGTCCAAGATATGTATGAAGGAGCAAAAATGCAGGTTAGAGGCAGTGTTAGGTTAACTGAATGGATACCAGTAAGAGTTGGTTTAGGTCAGGGATCTGCTTTAAGTCCATATCTTTTTGACCTGATAATGGATGTGCTATCTCAAGGAATAAGAGATCAGTCCCCCTGGAGCATGTTGTTTGCTGATGACATCGTGTTATGCAGCACCGGCAGAGGGCTAGTGGAGTCAAAACTAGAGCAGTGGAGGAAGGTACTGGAAGACAGAGGTTTAAAAATCAATAGGAAGAAGACTGAATACCTAAGTTTTAATAAGATCAAGACTCCGAGATTAGTGTGGGAGGGACAAGGTTGAACCGAATAGAAACTTTTAAGCATCTTGTTTCAACAGTGACTGATGATGGAAATTTGGATGTAGAAATAACACACAGAGTACAGGCTGGATGGAAAAATTGGAGAAAGATGTCAGGTGTCTTGTGCGACCATAGAATCAATATAAAGCTTAAAGGAAGAGTGTATAAGGCAGTAGTGAGACCAGCTTTGATGCATGGAGCAGAAACATGGTCAGTAAAGAGAGTGCAAGAGAAGAAATTGGATATGGTAGAGATGAAAATGCTCAGGTGGATGTGTGGAGTAACAAAAATGGACAGGATCAAAAATGAAAGAATAAGATGAACTACTAAAGTCATAGAACTATCAAAGAAGGCCCAGGAAAGAAGACACCAGTGGTATCGCGATGTGATGAGAAGGGGTGAGATATCTGTAGGGAGGAGAGTGATGCAGATGGAGGTGCCTGGTGGGAGAGCAAGAGGAACACTAAAGCGAAGGTGGATGAATGTAGTTACAGAAGATCTGAGAGACAAACAATTGTTAGAGGATGATGTGTTTGACCGAGTTAGGTGGAGGAAAGCTGTCAGAAACATCGACCCCACATAGAAGTGGGAAAAGATGCAGAGAAAGAAGAAGAATAAGTACTTGTATGGTAGCTTAAAAATAAGATTTTCTTCAACTTTGGAGAGCACAGGAAGGATAGAAATTGGCCTGTAATTACTGCAGTCTGCAGATATGCCACTCTGTGGAGCAGGCACTGCATTACTAAGCTTGCACTCTTCTGCAAAGATACTCCATCGACACAAAAATCTATAAAATCTACTAATCTTTGGATACAACTCACTAGAAACCTTTTTGAAAACAAAGGGAAGAAACCATTAGGATCTTCTCCACCTAAGCTCCCCCCTCGACTTGGGACCACCTAGACATGGTGAGGGGGGGCTCTTAAACCCCAGGAATTTGTTCCCGGGTTTGAGTCCAAGAGTCCCATACATCATTATGTATTTCTTTGGATTAATTTTGTGGAATTTTCCACTTTTGCTAAAATTTATTGGATCTGATAAACAGGAAGAGATATCATAGCTAGGATTGGGTTCATATCCTAAGCTAAATAGTGGAAACTGTGGTAGGGCCATCAACTGCCCAATAATGTTTGGACCTGAGAGATATCAGATTGATAGCTCAAAGGTGGAACTATTCTGCAGGCCTGGACCACAGATTCTAGGGGGGATCTCTGGTTCTGGGGATAGGACTCTCAGCATTCTATCTGGTTTGTATTCTTGTAATACTCTCAGTCCTAGCAAGCGGGTTTGGCTTACACTTGGGCCACTCTAATCATGTTGTGCTATCCCCTGTGGGTAGGGTAGGGACGCGAACATGATTGTATTCTTGTAATACTCTCAGTCCTAGCAAGCGGGTTTGGCTTACACTTGGGCCACTCTAATCATGTTGTGCTATCCCCTGTGGGTAGGGTAGGGACGCGAACATTTAGGAGGTGACTCCCACTTGTGCCATTGGTAGAAGAATAAACTCCATGAAAGGCAGTCTTTATGAGTAGTAGCTATAGAGATTCATGGACACCTGGGCCCTGTGATGGTACCGTCTCAGCACATTTGACAACCGCTGCTCCAATACAGAGCAAATTTTCTGACATGGAAATGGACAATTCTCTGGATAAGCCAAATAACCAAAATCAAGGTGGTATTAAAACTTTAACACCGTATAAAACACCCAAAAAGAGTAAATACCGACATGACCCAACCTTGACCCACTTCGACTCCCCTTTGGGAGTGGAGGTTGGTCGAGGTTCCTAACCATGGAAACAGAACAACAAATTTCAGCCTTAAAGTTGGAAAACTACTTATTAAAGAGTCACCCAACAACAGAAATGTCATTCAGACAAATAAAAGAAAGGACGTGGCTTATAGAAGCCACAGCAAGAAACCAATCCAAAGACTATTTGTCCTTAAATAGTATTGATAATGTAAATGTAATTACAAAGAAACATGACACTATGAACAGCATTCAGGGTACTATTGTACCTTCTGAAAATAATAAAGAACCGGTTGAGAAGAATATGCTGTTGTACTCTCTTAAAATGAGATATCCCAAAGTCCAAGATTGTGAGGTATATATAATACCAAGTAAACAGAATTATAAAATATCAGGAATTGCAAAAACAAAATTTGAAGGTCAAGATCTACCTCAAAAAATAAAAATTTTGGTCCAAAATAAAGAACTGAGACCTTACTTTCCAAAACCACTACAATGTCAAAATTGTAGTAAATATGGACACACGAAGAAAAACTGTCGAAAGGAACCTTTGTGCGCGTATTGTGGATTTGAAGAACATGCCACACATAGGAAATGTAGTAGGCCAAAGTGTGTAAACTGTGGGCAAGATCATCACTCAAGGTCCAAAGAATGAATGTATAATATATACAATACAGAATTGAAAATCTTACAAGAAAGGACTGGCATGTCTATAAAGGAAGCTAAATTGGAAGTGAAAGTAAGAGGAATTCAAGATCCGTCTAAGAAACATACATATTCTTCAGTAACAAGAGCCAGCAATGAAACAAACGGTTACAGATAGAGGTAACGGAGCACAGGAAAAAATCTCAAGAAGAAAATGCCTTACAAACAAAAACTAAATTGGTAATGAATAAAGAAACAGGTACAAATGATATGGGTAATATTTTATCAAATTCATTTGAAGCGTTAATGCAAATAGCACAAGAAGATACTACTACAGAAGTAGCAGATGAAAATTGCGATGGACCAGAAATTAAAGATAAAAAGAGGCTTTTGAAATGAACACTACCCAAAACGAAGAAACCAACTATTATTACAGAAACATCGGCCAAACCAAAGACAAAGGATATAAAGAAATAACGAAAACAAAAACAAGCTAAGAATATACTTTTATGCCTTAAAATAATAGTAGAACCCATGGATGCAAATATCCAAAACACCGAAGAAGTGGAAGAGAACCGTACCATAGATAACAATAACTATGTCAGAGGAGAAAAGATTACTTCATCACCAATAATTGGTACAACAACAAAGAAAACAAGCAGGAAATATACATGATAACACTTGTGGATGTAATGATTGTTTCATTGCATCGTGCAATAATAACAAAAGCATAAAAAAAGATGGTTTAACAAACATTATAAGAAATTTTATGAAATATAGAAAAAAAGAAACCACTGATTTGAGCACCCATGAAAAAGGTTGATTGCGCATTGAGCACTTAATATATTATAAAGAAAAACAAATGAATGTCGTGAGTAATTTATTAGAAGAAATCCAAGTTGATAATACAAAAAAAGAAAGCAAAACTCGACCGTTGTAGCTTATTTTCAATAGCTATATTATACAATGGAACGTAAATGGTCTACCGACCAGATTACACCTAGGAGAAGAACAACGGTTATTAAAAGAATAAGAACCAATGATATTATGTTTACAACATGTTAACAAAACTGTGTCAACAATTGGTAAATACACCTTAGCATCTACATCACGGGAGGCGGAAGGAAATTTCGTTACAGCCATATATGTACATAACAAAGTAGTTTACGACAAAATACTTGTAAACATTGCTAACTTGCGAATATCAGGTATTAAAATTAATAAAAACGATAATTATGTAATTTATAATTTATACAACTAAGCCTAATAAAAATTACGACATTGATTAACGAATTATTGATTAACTAAGGAACCTACTGAATTGGTGATTTTAACAAACCTAGTATGGGAACCTTGTACAAACTGAAATAGAGTAGGAAGTAAAATAGAAGAATTCATGGATTCAAACGACATGTGCTGTATAAATGCTGACAAAATCAGCACATATTTTTCTAAAAACACATGGAGTATTTTCCTCAGTAGACTTAACTTTATGTACAACAAACATAGTTGATAGATTAGAATGGAATACAGTTGATGACTTGCTCACCAGTGACAAGTGATTATTCCCCAATATTAATTTCATTATTACAAAATAATCCCACTAATCATGCCCTCAATATAACATTTATAAAGCAGATTGGGAACGATGTGAACTGCATACTAGAAATTATCATTAAAACAGTTTAACTAGACCACTGAGCTGACTATCAGCTCTCTTAGGGCTGGCCCGAAGGATTTGGATGAAATGCCAGGTCTAGGCTAGGGACCTAGCATTAGGACAAAGTAAGTCATTTGGTATGGCGATAAATGAATGAAAATGAAATTAAAAACTGCACAAAGGCACACGCTTTCATGCTGGAACACATTCACACAATAAATACATTTATATTCACGTTTTCATATACACTCACTAAAAAGGTATATTAAAATTCAGAATAAGTTAAGTAACATTTGAAAATTTAGCTACTTTGAAATTCATTAGACGCCCTAAGGGTTTTGGTATTTTTATTATTTACTTTTTATATTTTATTAATTAAATCGAAGCTCCTCATGAACATTAAAATTGGAATCACTGACAATGTAGAAAATTCTGACAAAATTTCGTTCATTGATCCACTTCCAAAATTTGATAATCACTGCAGGTTATATTTGGACATTCACACAATACATGCTTGACTGTTATCAACACTTTGCACTCTGGACATTCGGGAGGAGGCCCATGTGGACTGTTCATTAAGTGTTCATATGTCAAACGAGTATGGCCTATTCAAAGACACGTCAGAATTACTTGTGTGTGTGTCTCTCTCTCTGATATAGTGAACTCCATTTTCCAACACTGACACACTCAGCATTTAAATATATAAAAGATCATAATGAAACTAATACATTTCTTATTAATTTCATTAAAAATGCTGCTGATAATGCAATACCAAAATCAAAATCTCATCAAACAAAACACAAAGTTCTATGGTGGGCTGAAAAACTAACAGAACTAATTTTAAAAATAAAACACTCAACAGGGAGACAATTTGATAATTTGAATAGAAAGTTCATTAAAATAAATAAAACATTGCTGATATTAGAAGGAAATTTACAAAAATTACTTTATTATTACTAGAAATTGATACTTTAAAACCTCCATATGACAAAATATTTGCAAAAATGAAAAAATATATAAAAAAATTTTTAAACACTTTTATTAAAATGCACTAAAAAGTGAAAAATAAATCTTTTGAGACACCAGGATCTTCTTGCAATTAATCATGTCTACAAAAATAAAAGCTAGGGCGCTAAACATGGTAAAGAAGCGCTACTAAAAAAGAAATATATATATATTTTTTATTTCTTGTGTCATTCCTTCCATGTTTGGCGCCCACGCTTTTATTTTTGTAGACATGATTAATTGTAAGAAAATCTTGGTGTTTCTCAAAAGATTTATTTTTCACTTTTAAGTGCATTTTAATAAAAGTGTTTCAAAAATGTTTTATTTATATTTTTTATTTTATACTTTTAAGTTTTGACAGAAATGATAACCGATTTATGATTGTACCTAACAAAATTGATATCCTGTCGAACCAAAGAAGGTTTGAAAAATCCGAAGTTATTTACCGAGCCAAAGAAGTTGTGAAAAATCCGAAGAGTTTCGTACAAATCCTGAGATACTGGGAGAGGTCACTGGAGGGTCACTAGAGGTCACTGCTGACCTACTGATCATGTAAGGTTGTATTGTTACCGGGATTGAGTAACCATGCAAAATTTCAAGCCCATCAGACGAAGGGAACAAGTCGAAAATTGAGTTACAAGATTTGACAGACAGACAGACAGAGACAGACAGACAGACAGAGACAGACAGAGACAGACAGACAGACAGACAGACAGAGACAGACAGACAGACAGACAGACAGAGACAGACAGACAGACAGACGACAGAAGTCAAATTAAATAAAACAGTGAAAAGAAATAATTCAGACAACGCAGAATCATTTCATGGAAAAGAAATATGAGAAAGAATCTCTCTGGAAATAATATCCCCTACCAAAAATATGGGGAAAAATTCAGGAAAATAAATGGTACCCATGTTAAACCACCCAGACAAGCCATATTAAAAGATGGAAAAAAGAATACTTGATCCAAAAGAAATAAGTAATGTAATCGGAGAAAATTTAGCAAATGTAAGCGGTGTTAAAAATTTGGATGAACATTTCCACACAAAGAAAAATAATATATAATTAATAACAATAAACTTTGAAACAATAGAAGATATATATTATTATAGAAAATTTTATATGGCAGAGTTGGAATTTCCTCTCTTGAACAGCAATAAATCTGCCCCTGGAGGTGACATTGTTTGTTTTAAAATTATCTGCCACTTAGCACCTTTGGCAAAGTCATACTTATTATTTTATAATCATTTATGGATTAGAAATTTATTTCCGGATGAATGGTGTAAAGCTATAATGATTCCTATCCCCAAACATGGAAAGGATCCAAGTAATGTAAATAATTACAGACCAGTTTCTTTAACAAGCTGCATATGCAAATTACTAGAGAAAATGGTAAATGTTTGACTAACAAGGCACATTCTAAAAAATAAAATTCTGACTCCCACTCAATTCTGGTCACAGTGTAACAGATCTACATTAGATTCTCTAACTTGGAAGACCACATACGTAGAGGATTTGAACGAAAACAAATTACTGTAACTGTCTTTTTAGACATTGAAAAGGCATACGATGCCAAATGAAGGTATGCAATATTAAAAACGTTATATAAAAACTGTATCCGTGGACGTTTACCTAGGTTTATCCAAAACTTTTTGGCAGATCACAGTTTTCAGGTGAGAAATGATGTTTTTTGTCCAGAACATTTCCACTTGAAAATAGTGTTCCACATTTTTAGTATACAAATAGCATCTATGGTGTATACACACACATGCTGTATATATATATATATATATATATATATATATATATATATATATATATATATATATATATATATATATATATATATATATATATATATATATATATATATAAATATATATATATATATATATATATATATATATGTATGTATGTATACATATATATATATATATATATATATATATATATATATATATATATATATATATTATATATACATATAATACATATACATATACATATACATATATATATATATATATATATATATATATATATATATATGTATGATTATTATCACTTTTGTACGTGATTCATTTATCACACATTACCACAGGTGAAAAATAAGAAATAAAGTCGAAACCGGTCAGGACCTACACCTCTGTTTCTTATTTTTCACCTGTGGTAATGTGTGATATATATGTATGTATGTATATATATATATATATATATATATATATATATATATATATATATATATATATATATATATACATATATATATATATATATATATATATATATATATATATATATATATACAGCATGTGTGTGTATACACCATAGATGCTATTTGTATACTAATGATACGTATTTGGTTCCCTTCCACCAGGTGGCGCTGCAGAGCCTTGCGGCTGTCTTCAAACAGCCAGGAACCACGAAAATTAGATAAGTGCTTTCTGTGTCCTGCACTTTGTTTTCATTCATTATCTTCATAATGGTACGTTGTGCAGCTTGTAATTGCAGAAATGGGCACAGGAATTCTTCAGGAGAAAATGGAATGATGTTTCCCAGGTTAATAAATCATGCTGAAATTTATTTACCCATAATTTTTTGCAATCAGATAAATGTCTTGTCAGCCGTAGATACGCTTCTCTGTTAACATGTCTTATATTTTTAGCATATTATTCTAGCACATCAGTACAATGGCAATTTCGGTTTTGATATCAGGAAATCATTAATCTTACATATGCCACTTAACGTATATATATATATATATATATATATATATATATATATATATATATATATATGGAGTCCCTTTTCTTTTTGCACAGAAGAAAACCTTCTGACATTTAGATGGTGTAGCAGTAGGATCATACCTTGGAATTCTCATTTCCAATGTGTACATGGCCACCATGGAATACAAGTCCTTCATTAGCAACCAGAAACCAAAAGTTTATGCCAGATGTGTGGACAACATCGGGGTCTCCACCAAGCAAGCAAAACGAAGGACAAAGCTAATTTAGACCTCAAATTATGTTGCAGTAGTATTAGCAAAAGCTAGACTGTAGGTAGCTGCCTTCATGCCAACAAAGAGTGCCCATAGTCATTGAAGGTTTGTTAGTGGCACATGCATTAGAAGGGCCTTCTCTCACTGCAGCAACTGGAAAGCTGGCTATGTGGAACTGAAATGTGTGATGCAGATGTTGACAAATAATGTATATGCCAGTGATAAGAGAGAATAAGCTATAAGGAAGAAAATGGAAGAGCTCTGCACAGAAGATTGTTACATCAGAGAAAGCAACATGGAGGCGATAACAATTTACCACAAAATTGGCAACAGGAAAGTCTACACAGGGAGCAAATGCCCTTTTCAGGATAACCATCAAAGGGGTAATGCTGAAGGCACCTTTTAGAGTCTTCAGCAGACCCAACCTGGTAGCTGCCCTTGTGTTGAGACAGCGCTGCTCCTGTGATGTCCTAGGTATTAAAGACTAGCAGGATTTACAAATTTAGAAGTTCAGAGAAGTGTAAGCTTGTCAGCTTAACCTATTCAGGCACAGAATGGCCACTCAAGGCATGACTTCAAGTGCATAGCAACAATGGGGCCATACTTCAGCATTTTGTGGATGCTCATAACAAGAAACTACCTCTATTTGACTTGTCAGAGAAACTGGAGTGGTTCACGAGGAGTATGACTATAAGCAGTTTCTAGCTGCAGAATCAGTGAGTATCACATCGCTTCAGCCTACCGTAAATGTACTGATGTCTTTAGAATGTGTTCACCACCAGGTGAAGGCAATGGCAGTTCAATCTGTTGTCATTCTTTGGAGTCTTAAAGTCCAGTCTTGTAAAGCATCATGGAGAATCATCCTGCTCTGTTAAATTTTCCTCTTCAATTTTCATTTTGTCGATTCTTGTCTTAGCCTTTAATTTTTATACGGTACTCACCTATATAATGTAGCATAGTTCCATTGTAAAACTAGTATAGCATGAAGGAAACCGTAAGTTAATGGTTGAAACAGCTGTCAGTATTAAATAAACACAGCACCCATAGTGATTCCTCTTTTAATTCAATTGAATCCTTTAAGATAAGAAGAATTATAGGAAAATAAAACCTGACTTAAATTAGTAGCTGCCATTTGCACATTGTCATTTAATGAAAATACTGTATGTTAATGACTCTATCCCCAGGTCAAATAGGGTCATATTCTATTGCTGTACTTGTTTTAAGAACAGCACCAAACATCTTACTTTTCTAAGATTCTCTGGTAGGGGTGGCCCATCCCTGGGTCAGCAAATTCCTTCTCCCTCGTCGATTCCTCTCACTGAATCTACCCTCAAAAAAAGGCTACTAGAATTAAACACAGATATACAAAACTAGACTTTATTTGCAAATATAACGAAAGTAATCCAGCAAAAACTATGATCATGAAATGGAGTGAATTCCACCCCCTATAAATGGAAATCATCATTAGAGGAAATTCTGAGTCACAAATATTCAGATTAATGATTCTAAACCAACCAATACTAGTGACTGACACCCTGGTCACCAAACAAAGTAAAAAGGTCATAATTATTCTAGACCAAAATAAATATCATATAGTATGTAAAAGAATAAACACCACTTCCAAAATATTCATCCTCACAGGACGAACCCAGAATTCCTGTTAAAAGAAACATATCATATATTAAAACCTGAAATGGTGTTGCAAGACATCAGTATTCAAAATGGAAAAATGTACAATGGAAAACAGAATGGGAAAATTTCCACATAATGTCTGGAAAAGATTTGTGTTCAATAGTTATGGTACTCACTTCTGTGGCGTCAAATAACAGATTTTCCAGTAGTGGTCCTACAACACTGCACCACTAACAAATCAGACCCAGTAACAAAATGAAGTTCCCTGGAAGCGTAAGAATACACCATTAGAGAGTGCCACACACATACGCACTAACACTGTCTCCATGCACTTAAATCCTGATCATGGTCAGGAAAGCACAAATGCATGCGTCAGATACCTCACTGTATCTAACTGCAAACGTCCAACGTCGACACAGCCACACCTGCAGCAGATGTGTTTCTGACAGGCCAGCACATAATTTGTCGCTGACTTTATATATATATATATATATATATATATATATATATATATATATATATATATATATATATATATATATATATATATATATATATATATATAGTGATGTGAAACCACTTCCTAACCAAAACCCAAACCTCCAAACTGCCTTGCAAACTAAATAAAGTAATTTTCATACTGATAACTAACTGAGGAAGGGTGTGAGAAACTCAGCCCCTACATAAATATCTCTCCATTCTCCCCTTTTTTGGTGCATCTGTTTATCTTTCCTAAAGACCTGGTGATTGCTTGAATTATATACCTCTTTTCGGATAAAAGGCGAATGGAGATGAAAGCCTGCTGAAAATCCACTAGAAAGGTTGAGTTCCCCTTAAAAACTGGCGAACATGGGTGGCCAGAAGTCACCAGGATTTGGAAGATTCCAACATAGAAAACAAGGAGACTGAACCGCCATCTTGCGATCTCAGAGACCTCTGGAAGTAGCAAGAAAATAAGTCCCCAAGGTCATATAAGGCAAGAGACAACGGACCTTGGCCTCAGAACCCTGAAGGTAGCAGACTGACACACATCCCCTTGTATGCTCCCTATTGAGCTGACCCCACCAAATGGTCACCCTTCAACCACCCAGTCACATTATCTGTGCAATCCCATTAAACTCATCCCTCCAACCCTTGTGAAATTTGACGAGGCCCTCCATGGCTCCGTTATAAGGTAACGTCCTGACTCAAGGTTCTTTCAACAGTCACGTATCTTTAATCTTTCACTACACTCTCACTTTCTTTTCTGAAGTGCGATTTATCACAAAGACATAACACACTTAGCTCAGTGTGAATTTTAATGCAAGCATATCATCACAGAATCGAGTTATCTTAGCACTGTATGTACAACCCGCTGGCATTATCTAATTGCAGATGGTATATCAGCTGTGGAAACATCTACTTGTCTTTGTTTCTTGCAGTGAAAAGGCCACTGCAGTCAGTTCTTCAGTAACCCTTTGAAGAGGATTATTCATAGACTCTTCAGTATTTGAACCAGTGCTAGAATAACTAACGATGTAGCAGCCCCCTGTTTTATCTGCCTATCATTCCCCAGTCTTCTGATTGACCTGTTTAATTGTAAATATATTCCATTTACTGTAACCTAAGTGTTTATCTGCAACAGCACCTTGTTGAAGTACAACCTTCAGCCCCAACTGTTTTTCTATTTAGTTTCCTACCTGACCTAGTAATTGCAGTCAGATTCTCAGGGTGTATTAGTAAGCCCCCCACCTGTTCACGAGCTAGACCCTTGATTGGACCCCTGAACAAGGAATACAGTAAGGAGGCCCAGTGAGAACCTAATAGTGGCAACCAATGCCTAGAATCGTAGATTCCGGCCAGTAGCTTTTGCTAATGCTGGATACAAGATTAGAAATGAATCTGGTGACGTAAATCCTAAAATAAGCACAAGCAAGCAAGTTCCCACAGCGTAAGTACTTTGCTATTATTTTTAGCTTATCATAGGTGCGAATAAAACCGTGACTGTGTACATTGTTAGGAAGCAATAGGCCGCGTGCATGGTAACAAGATTTTTCATAAAGAAGAGCGTATCTTCCAGAACACAAGAATTGTGACTAAAGCATGGTAGTCTGCATGTCTTAACCGCTAAGATTAGCTAATCAGTGAAGTACGAATATAAGTGATAAAGAAAGGAAATAGTGCTCTTATTTCCTCCATGTGCTCTAGACAATTTGTCGTCCAAAAATTAGCTATGTACACCGTAAAATTCGGACCACGAATTATAGCTCATCCAGAAACATTTCACTTCGCTGGAGCGCATCTCTCTCTCTCTCTCTCTCTCTCTCTCTCTCTCTCTCTCTCTCTCTCTCTCTCTCTGCGTACCAAAAGCGCTAGGTTTTCTTAAAAGTCCTCGTTAAAATTTCAAATAATTATTTTGTTACGTCCGAGGAAAAATCATTTCATTTGTGGACATGTGAGCCATTGTCAACCCCGAACTCATTGCCTTTTGACCGCCATTTTAACTATAAGCAGTCGCGCGAATTTCTACACATTCATAAATCCGGAGCACTAAGCTGAGGAAAACCCTTTCCAATATCGCTCGTCCCTTTCAGAACTTTTCGCGCGAGATCTCACTCGCTACAAACAGCGTGTTTCACCCGGCTGTCCCCCCCGCCCCCATCCTCAAAAACCACGCGAGCTCGACCACTGTGTCAATAACTGTACTATTTAGGCACGTGCCAGTCAGGGAACTTTTATAAATAGAGTACATACATTGCGGGATTGACCATAAGAAAAATATTCAACCCGTGCATGGTAGTTGTAAGCATTTTGTACTCGTCATATCAGGGAGGATTTATTTCCTTCTCTTCGGCAGTGAAATTTGTAACAGCGTCATAATATTTGCATTTGGTTACCTTCGTGCTGCGGGCAGCTCAGTTATTTTGCCAAGTAAGAACTTGTTTCACAGCGTACGCTCATCTGCGCCAAACATGGGTGTTTCTCAGCATAATAAATCCGTTCAATTACGAACGCCCACGTTCCAAGGACACGCAATAAATTCCTTTGAGAATCTTATGTCCAAGAACACGCCAGAGTCGTTCCCTTACGAACCTTTACCAATTAAGTATTCATCTTAATTTACTTTATACTTATTAAATGCTGCTTAATATCACTTTCTTAGAAAGGAAAATTATTACTGGTGTTCGCAGCATATTAATTCTGCAAAGTAGAGTAAATGTCATAAGTGATTTCTCTTGTTTGTAATTGACTTTGATCCTTCGCAGAGATATTACATTTTTAAGTTCTAAGAACCCTTTAAATTCGTTCAGTTACGAACGCCCATGTTTTATGGACACGCTAAATTCGTCCAATAAAAGAACCGTAAGTTCAAGAACCCGCTAGAATCGTTCACTTTACGAACCTTTACGTTCTAAGGACTCCCCAAATTCGTGCCTTTGAGAACCTTACGTTCTGCACACGACCTAGATTCGTTCATCTAAGAACCCATTATGCTCTTCAAGCTACTAGTTACTTTCATTTAAGAGCCCGTTCTTCGAACAATTCATTTAGCACGTTCACCTAGAACCCATTATGCTCTTCAAGCTACTAGTTACTTTCATTTAAGAGCCCGTTCTTCGAACAATTCATTTAGCACGTTCACCTAGAACCCATTATGCTCTTCAAGCTACTAGTTACTTTCATTTAAGAGCCCGTTCTTCGAACAATTCATTTAGCACAATTCATTTAGCACGTTCACCTAGAACCCGTTATGCTCTTCGAGCTACTAGTTACTTTCATTTAAGAGCCCGTCCTTCGAACAATTTATTTAGCACGTTTACCTGAGAACCCATTATGATCTTCAAGCTACTAGTTACTTTCATTTAAGAGCCCGTTCTTCGAACAATTCATTTAGTACGTTCACCTGAGAACCCATTACGCTCTTCAAGCTATTATTTATTTTCATTGAAGTGCCCATTCTTCAAACAATTCATTTAGCACGTTTACCTAGAACCCGTTATTATGTTACTCTTTAAGAGCCCGTCCTTCGAACAATTTATTTAGCTACTAGTTACTTTCATTTAATTCTTCAAACAATTCATTTAGTACGTTCACCTGAGAACCCATTACGCTCTTCAAGCTACTATTTACTTTCATTGAAGTGCCCGTTCTTCGAACAATTCATTTAGCACGTTCACCTAGAACCCATTATGCTCTTCAAGCTACTAGTTACTTTCATTTAAGAGCCGTCCTTCGAACAATTTATTTAGCACGTTTACCTGAGAACCCATTATGCTCTTTAAGCTACTAGTTACTTTCATTTAAGAGCCCGTTCTTCGAACAATTCATTTAGTACGTTCACCTGAGAACCCATTACGCTCTTCAAGCTACTATTTGCTTTCATTGAAGTGCCCGTTCTTCAAACAATTCATTTAGCACGTTCACCTAGAACCCGTTGTGCTCTTCAAGCTACTAGGTACTTTCATTTAAGAGCCCATCCTTCAAACAATTTATTTAGCACGTTTACCTGAGAACCCATTATGCTCTTCAAGCTACTAGTTACTTTCATTTAAGAGCCCATTCTCCGAACAATTTATTTAGCACGTTCACCTAAGAACCCATTACGCTCTTCAAGCTACTAGTTACTTTCATTTAAGAGTCCGTTCTTCGAACAATTCATTAAGCACGTTCACCTAAGAACCCTTTACGCTCTTCAGGCTGCTAGTTACTTTCATTTAAGAGCCCATTCTTCGAACAATCTATTAATTTCGTTCACCTAAGAGCTCATTACGCTCTTCAAGCTACTAGTTATTTTGGACACACTAAATTCGCCCAATAAAAGAACACGCTAGAATTGTTCACTTTACATTCTAAGGACTCCCCAAATTCGTTCCATTGAGAACCTCACGTTCTGCACACGACCTAGATTCATTCATCTAAGAACCCATTATGCTCTTCAAGCCCCTAGTTACTTTCCATTAAGAGCTCGTTCTTCAAACACTCTATTAACTATGTTCACCTAAGAACCCATTGCGCTCTTCAAGCTACTAGTTACCTTCACTCGAGCCCGTTCTTCGAACAATCTATAAAATACGTTCACCTAAGAACCCCTTCTTCTCTTCAAGCTACTAGATAGTTCATCCAAGAGCTCATTCTCTGAACAACTTAGATAAAGACCGTCCTTCGAACCTGTGAATTACTCTTAGTTGGGATAATTTAGCCTGCTTCCTGTAAAAAGAAAACTTCCCTTGACCCACGGTAATATGGCTTCTTACTCCAACGAAATCACAGCCCTTGTCACTGCTGGGAAAACCACGTGGCTCAAGGGACAAGAACTGCAATATTGGGTCGATAAAAAGGAGAAAGAAAGAGAAGCCAAGGAAGCACGAGAAAGGAAAGAAACAGAAGCCAAGGTAGAGTGAGACAGGCAAGAAAGGCTGGCTGAGGAGGAGAAGGATTGCACCCATGAACTCGCCATAGCCACCCAAGGGGTCCATAGCCCTGCAATCACGCCTCCACCGTCCTCTATCACTGCCACCAGCTCCATGATGCCAAAATGGAATGACCCGGAGCCCGAGGCCTGGCTCAACCAAGTGGAAGAGGTCCTCAGGAATTTCAAGCCCCAGCCCACAGAAATCTCTAATCCTGTCAAAACATTTGGAGGGAAAGGGCCAAACTGCGTTCTGCTCCATTCTGTTAACCAATTGTGGAAATCTTGTGGAGGTCTGGAAGCCATAATTAATGCCTATGAGCTCACCCCCAAAAGATGGAGACAATGTTGGAGGGGACGCCCAAAGGAGGCAGGTAAAACATAGGCCGACTGGGCATGCCATAAGTCCCCAGCTCTCAAGCGGTGGCTAGAATCCTGCAACGCTACCTCTGCAGAGGAAATAATAGAAACTTTCCAGCTCGAGGACTTTCTACACTACGCTCCTCTGGCCCTCACTACCTACCTCTGCAATAAGAACTCTTTGGCGCTAGATGAGTGCTGCAATTGGCAGACCACTGGGACACTCACCACCCTACAGCCAGTTCCTGGGGCCGTAAGATTTGGCCCTCTTCCCCTACCTCTGGTTAGCCTCCGCCCAAGAATGGGCACCCTCGCAAGAAGCCCGTGTGCAGCTATTGTAAAAAACCCAGGCACTCCATGGAACAGTGCCGCTTGAAGGCTTAGAATCAGCCAGACACTCCTGCCAAGTCCCCCACTGAGATCATGCCAAACCGAGCCACGTCTGGCTCTGGAATGAACAACAAAGGGTCTGTCCCCTCCAATGGGACAGTGCCACACCGAGATTACAGCAAGAACTATTGCACCGCTTGTCAGGTTCAAGGACAGTCTGCTCTATGGGCAAAGTGCCCTAGTAAAACAAAACCACCTGCCATTGCTTTGACAGTGACAAATCCTAAAACCTTAGGCCCTCCAGCCAAAGGCCCTATGTCTGTGGCACCTCCCAGAGGTAACTACCCAACCCAATAGGTCACAACATTTGATGACACTGGCGTGCAAATCTCCCTCATAAGAGAAGATAAGGTCCCCTATGGGGTCACCATTGACAGACGTAAACTTATTACAGTGGAGGGTATCAATCGAATGAATATAATTCTCCCCACCATCAAGCTAAGGGTTACAAGACCTCAAAGATCAAAAATCTCCACTCTTGCAGTAGCTACTTACCTTCCTGGAGGCTATGACCTCCTCCTGGGACAAGACTTCCTGTCCCCTTTTAAGTTACAAAAATCCAGGGGTCCTAAGCCCTCCACAACCAAATACAAAACCAAGAGTCCTCAAGGACCTGCCTTAAACCTGCTGCCAGTGCCACTTGAGTGCCTTGAGCAGTGCTAGGCCAACTGTCGAGCCCTGACAATCAAATTCCAGTGCCAGGCCCTGCCCCAGTGCCAGTGCCATGGCGCACCTGAATCTCCCTTCTGGAGATCCACAACTTGACAAGAACCCTCTGCTAGTGCCACCTGAGTGCTCTGAACAGTGCCACATTCCTCCCATCGCAGACATCGAAGAAATTCACTATTTGATTCCTGTGCCTGGGTGCGAGAGCCAGTCCACAATATGCTTGGGTCCCCTCCAGAATTCTCTGACCACAGCAGAAGCTCACCCAAAGGTGCAGTCTTGCAACCCGTGCCTGAGCTGGTCATGGTGACCTGCAAGTCTCTTATGCCCACCACGACCTATTCCTCCCCTTTCCAGTCCTCCTGAGACACAACCATGAATAAGGATTCTGCCATATCTCAACTGGCCAATGAATTCAAGGAACTGCAATGACTAGCAGTTGAGCTTGTAATGAATGCTCCTACTTCGGCTATCAAAGAAACTGGAACAGGTGGCACTTCTACATCTCCCTCAGACTCTGTTCCACCGATTCCCCTGTTAAGGAGGTCCACCGAAGAAAGATCTCAGGCCCAGATAAATCCAAGTAACCCAATAATAAGAGCTGTTGAGCTCTCCTCGCACTAGGGCCCTCTGGCACAGTGCCTCACCTTTATATTATGAAGATCTTTGGCACCTTTGTCCAGAGGAGGTTGCCAGGTTTCTTCTCCTGTTTATTCTTCTTATAACTGCTGCTACGAATATACCTTTGGATACTTATGGGATTCTGGGCGGCAATGGATAATCGCAGGGGGTTCTTTACATTTCATTAAAAGATCTGACTAAATAGACTGATTTAGGCAACTTCGTAGCCAAATAAATCAAGGGAAATACTGTGGCTTAGGGTCTTCTTCATGTGAGGGAAGATTACGTAAGCTCAGGGGTTCTCTTAATTAATTATATTTACATAACAAACACAGATCAGAAGAATGATGAATTATTGGGCAGGTAATAATAAGGTACTGCTAAATGAGTGAATTCTATTCAGGAGAAAATATCCTACACCGATGATGTCTTCATAACAGGAACATTGCAGAGGGGTAGATTAAGGGGTGGCATAAGGCCACTGCACACAAGGATAGAGCCAAGTGGTTCCACAGCCAAGGCCTATCTGCAATATATGCAAGACAGTTGCAAGAATAATAAGATGCTGAAGGGAAACTGAGGGAAATGCACAGATGGTGCCAAATAACTCAGTTCAACACTAAATGCATAATTACATTAACACTTGATGCTCCAACACAAATTACTGAAGGTGGTTGCACAATGGAATAGAAAATAATTCAGACAGAGAAATAGCAGGAATCATGACTGACTAAGAAACCTTATTCTGGTACATTACCTTCATCAAGATGACGATGCCTTCATTCAATAGGACGCCGACACTGGAGGATGGAATTAAGGGGATGCCACTACAAAAGTATACTGGTTAGAACCTCGGGGTCAAACACGTGGAGAATACAAGGGACAGGCAAAGGTAAGGACATCTGTCCTTGGTGGAGTTCTGAGCTCGTCTCTCTCTCGATTGCTGTTGAACCATTTATTTCTACCTCAGGGATTATGTCTGAGCATCCAGATAGGTGGTGCAAAAGGTCAATCTTTGCCTCGTTTTCTGTATCAAGCACACGGCATCCAGGCAGACCTCGTGGAAAGTTTACCATGGCCCAGGCGGTGCGGTGCCAACTTTCTCTTTTTTGGCTCCTCCCTTGCCCGTTGTCTGACGCCGTTGAGAAGGCATTTTTGAAGGTCACCTGGAAACAAGGCCTTAGCCAGTCATTTTCAACAGAGAGAAGGGTTAAAGGCTTAACCAATTTGGGAATGAGGGAGAGAGTTTATGAAGGGGCGAATGAAAACCCACAGTTCTAGTAATTAAAACAATTAAAATGAATTTTATTTCTTTCTCATATCTTACGGATGTGAAAATGGGTGAGGTTGCTTGGAAAGAAGTTTCATTCATCGCACTGTGTGGCCTAACTTCTTCATGTAATGTTTCCTTCTACCAATGACCATTTCTCTTTCTCTCTTTCCAATCTTCTAATTTAATATTTTCCTAGCAATCTTGACCCTTCATGAACCCTTTGTATAAGCCTATAAATGGCTCTCCATCTTAATTTGCTTCCCACTCTGCCCATGAAGAGTGCAGTCGCCAGATTCTTTTATATTGTAAGTCCTTTGACTTCCTTTTTAGTGCCTACAAAGGCGTGGTAACTTTAAATTGAATATAAGACCCATTCGGCCTAACTGCATGAGTGCCACTCCTGGCACATTGCCATTACTATCGCCATTTGCAGATGCTCCTGCCAGAGGGGTCGCACCCTCTGGCTCCTTTTTATTGCCCTATGGGGGCTAAGGAATGAACCTAGCCAGCTTTCATAGCCTAAGAAATGTATTTCTGGTATATTAATCATAACTTTTACTTACTCTTGTATCTGTCATTTATTTTACTTGTGACTCGCAAAGCCTATGTACTTTACATACTTAATTGTCCTTCATGGGCACTTAGCTTTGTGCCACAAGGTACCCATGTTGTGAGTGCCACATCTGGCACCATGCAGCTGCATACAAGTATCGTGGCATTACCTAACCTAAGCCCACAAATACTTTGTTGTAATGCCTCCTCAGTGCGCCCTAACAACATGACTTTGGACCGTCCAAGTGACCTTATTAATTAGGTGCATGTCTAACCTTAGGTTTTAATGCTGTACTAATCTTATTATTGTGCTCCATGTTGTTACCTAGATTCTTGAAATATTAATTCATAGAGCTCTTAATTTTGAATTTGCTATAATGCTGCTTTAATGTAATAACATGAGAGATATATGAATTTAACTTGCAGCGTAATGTAACTAAATAACATCCCATTTAAAAATCAGTGAGATGTGCTTTGGTTTTGATTTACTTGCAGAATTAATTATTTTTCCATAATGTAATGTTACCACAAAAGGAAAGTAGAGAGTTATCAGTTTGTTCAGTTGAGTTCACTTAGTTCCTGACATTTCCACCCAGTTCAAGGTGCAATTGTCAACTTTGTGGGGGAGCTGTGACGTGGGAAACCACTTCCTAACCAAACCCAAACCTCCAAACTGCCTTGCAAACTAAATAAAGTAATTTTCATACTAATAACTAACTGAGGAAGGGCGTGAGAAACTCAGCCCCTACGTAAATATCTCTCCATGCTCCTCTTTTTGGTGCGTCTATTTATCTTTCCTAAAGACCTGGTGAGTGCTTGAATTACCTCTGCTCAGAAAAAAGGCGAATGGAGATGAAAGCCTGCCAAAAATCCACTAGAAAGGTTGAGTCCCCCATAAAAACTGGTGTTAGGAACAATCATTTGCCGATTGTTCCCTTAGTGGGTTGTTGCCTCTTTTGTTTGTTTGTTTTTCTTGCTGGCGAGTTGACGTGTGGTGGATGGTGTCAGACTTCGCCAGTCAGGTCCAGGTCAGCAGTGGGTCACGGCAGCAGAGCAGCGGAGAGCATTCTTTTGGACGCGATGGTTGTCGTATCGACTCTGTCGTGGGAGTCCAGTCTTGTGGAACTGTGTCTGAGGACGTGATGGTTGCTGTATCAGCTCTGTTTAGTTGTCCTGCACTGTTGGTTTTACGGCTCTTGATTTATTCCTTTATGCTGCTTGTTTTATTTATTTATTTTATTTATTGTTGCTAATGTTATTTATGATGTTATGCTGCCTGTGGATTATTATGATTCTTTTGAATTGTTGCCACCTGTGTATTATGA
>NC_089788.1:29589252-29596752 GCF_040412425.1 Macrobrachium rosenbergii | reverse complement strand
TTGGAAGAAGGTACGCACCTCCGACTTACATATTTAGTGTTTCCCAAATCGCAAAGCAAATCAGTATGAACTGGAATATGTGAGCACGGTTTAGTCATATTTATATATATATATATATATATATATATATATATATATATATATATATATATATATATATATATATATATATATATATATATATATATATTATTTGTTAGACTGGACGTGGGTTGATAAGAATTTAAACACAAAATTATAATTTATGCTGCCACGAAACCAAGGGAGTCCAGTTTGTAAACAAAACAGGATTTAATTGAAGACTTACCTCAGAATTTCCTGGAGTGCAAATTAAATGTGGGAGGTTGCCATGTGGGAATTTAGAATTCTGTTACCAATTTACAGGGATTTATTTACAGCAACTTAGCAAATCAACAGTTAGACACAATACAACATAATCACTGAGTGGCAGATTCAGAATAGGACACAGTAACAATAATGAAATGAATTGGCAACGAACAAGTGGATAAAAAATGGGGCCAATCTGCAATAATCAGTTCAATGATAATAATCACATTCAGTCGGCCCTGATTACGTGAAGTAGTAATGCAAATGATGGCGTTCCAGGATGGAGGAATACTTCATAAGAACAGTTGGCCACAACGGAAACTTCTCCGAACTACGACCAGGAATTATTTGAATTTGGGTGGCAGGCGGATAATGACGCATGGAGCGCGATTGTGCCACGTGTCCCTCCTGAAAGAGAGGTTCTGAGTTAGCCCTGCTCGAACTAAGGGAAATGGAATCTTCCTACAGAAGATTACCCAATACACATTCTTAAATACAACACATAACGTAGCCTAGAAGGTGCTTTTGATGAAAGCACATAAATATGATCTGAGAATCGGAGCAGCATGTGCGTTAACAATGAACACGTAATTATACGCGCCCAAAGTTAACTTACGCTGTTACAACTTAACTTAAGTAACTTAAATAGCCCTTAGATTGCGCTGGTGGAGAGATAAGTGATTGTTATTTCAGGATCTTTACTCGAGTTCAAGGTACGTAAATGGCAAGGGAGGGGATACAGGTAGGATTCTAACAAAGGGAAGATTGTTCCGTGGAGGAAAAGGTTAAAAGTTAAAGAAATGGACTGGTTAGAAGATTGAGTAAAAGGGGATAGGGCTGGTCTTTGACTGCTCGCAAACGTAGGAACCTTTTATGACTGTTATAGGCGCCTACAACCATTCCAGGTCCCTTGTTTGAAGACAGTCCGGCCAGCGGAGATGGAGGAACCCGCAGCGCATCCGCTGCAGTTGAGGTCAGAAGCAAGTTTCTGCTCTGCTTTTGAAAAGCAGGTCGCATTCGGCGTCGGGCGAGGGGTGGAGGGCCAGCTGTACCTGCAAGCATGTCGAAAGGCCAGCAAGGAGGGTATGGGAAAAGCACACTTATCATTATATGCCTATGGAATAAAAGACTACCTGTTCCCCAGCCCTAAATGCCCTTCTGCCCTTCCCAATCCCTACATGTCTCCCCCACCGCGTGATGGGGGGAAAGAGGGGAAAGGGGGTTTTGGTATTGTTCTTTTGGATCGTGCGATGTTGGGGGTAGGTGAGGAGTACCGATGCCTAACTAACGGCTGTTGACGGGTTCAAATAAGCACGGTTTCCCTGAGACGCCCGACTGGAGAAATAGGGGGAATAACAGATTAATTCCCAATTACATGACGGAATCAAAGCTACAGGGAGGGAGGAATGCATATCCTTGACAATATATATATATATATATATATATATATATATATATATATATATATATATATATATATATATATATATATAAAAAAGTGAATGTTTGTATATTTGTTCGTCCACTATAGAAATCTGAACCGCTTGACAGACCCAGACAAAATTTTGCACATGTCTTTTATGTCACCCCAGAAAGGTTTATAACTCAAATCAAACCCCTACCCCGTGACAGACATACAACCACAGACAAAGCAAATGAAATTATCGTTTTTAAGTCACCTTTTCCTTCAGTTTTCTGAGTTTATTCTCATTTTCCACCTGACACTCCACCTTTTTTTCCTGGCACTGCCAGATGTATAATTATCCTATGTAATAAATCCAGATCCCCTATAACATCAATTTTTGACCAGAATTTACGTGAAACTTGATCATAAGGTATGAGAATTATTAATATAATTGTTTATTACCTCAATAAAATCAACATTGAAAACCTATATTGGTTTAACTGTGGTTTATAATCCTCGCCACGGAAAAAAGTAACAGACCAAATGCTTCTGTGGTGGACATACCCCCTCATTCAAAAATTACTCGCGCCGAAATTATCACCTTTTTTTCCAGTGTTCATTTTAAGCCAAACATATGTTAATCATACCTTGCCAGTAAAATGCTAATTCTTAAGTATCCTGTGGTATCACCATCATCATATCTAACTACTTAATCCACAAAAACAAAACTTCTTAGTTATGGGCACAACTTTGGAGATCAAGAAACAGTTCATTGACGAGACGAAACAAACCCATCACCATCCGCACATATGTATTAGTAGACTAAATGCTTCTGTGATAAAACTGCCACTCATTAAAAAATTACTTGCAACGAAAATACCACATTTTTTCATTGTTCATCTTGCCAAACATATCTTAATTATACCTTGCCAATAAGATACAAATTCTTAAGAACCTTGAGGTATTACCATCATCATTTCTAAGTACTTAATCCACTAAAAATCACCATTTATGGACAATTTCTATTTTAGACCATTGTCACAACCTCTTTTGGGTTGTGGTGCAGGTCTTTAATACACTCTTTAGATTGTAGTCAGTGTATCAAGTAACTCAGAGCAAAAGGGTCAACGGAAACAATAAACACTTGAGAAAACTTAACAATATTTGTTACTTAAAGAAACGACATATTTAAATCAACCTTGAGTCTTTGAAAATAACTTAAAGGCTACAAAAAAGGATAAATACCGGTCCTATACAAATCCCGTAGGATTACCTACAGCTAATAAAGCTAAGCCCTAACAAAGTAAGGAAAATTAACATAAACAAATACTCGGTTGGATCTAACACTTGCTGGCCAGACCTGAACACAATAACCTAAAGCTAAAAGTAAGCGAAGAAAGGCAGAGAATAAATAGCAAGAAAACTCTTAATCTCCTACCTATCACCACAAAACTAAACTCCAATGAATCTTTACATGACAATATAATTTAACTGTCAGTGAACACTACCGTCACAACATGAAATTGGCTGAACATATTAAATGATAACATATATTAATATTTGAACAATAATCTCACATTAGGAGAAAAACGAAGCAATATGAGGGCCGTGGTCCAACTGCTACCTCTGCTGCCAAGAGAGGTCACACACACCAGGTCAAATACCAGCGTCTAAAAAGGTCCTGTCCGACAAAACAGAGATATTCACTCCTACCTGGGTATGGCCACCCTGTGGGCCTCCTCACGAGCAAACTTGCTCCCAACAGCAGCTTTAAAGGCGTCCTGGCAGAAGTGAATAAGTGGCAAATCAACTCCTGTTGCTGACGGAGAACAGCGATGCCATCAACGCCCTGAGAAAATCCTTCTCACCAGGGTAACAACAGGTAACACGTCGCAGGTGACAGAAGTAAGGAAACTCATGTCGCAGGTGACAAGAGAGCACCCTTGAAGTAATTTTGGATTTACCAAAATTACTTCGAGGATGCCAAGATAATATTCCAAAGTGCCAGCTGAGTAACAATCAAGGGAGAAGTCAAGCCCGCACTGATCGGGCCATGACATTCACGGCCAAACGTTGACCACAAGCGTCCAATGGCACTCGAAAAAATAAAATAACAGAACAATCATTAATACGATAGTTAATAAACATAAACAAGCAGGAAGAGGCATCAAAACTGTAAACAAATACTTGAAATCACCTCACACTTAATTTTTACAAAGCACTGGAGTTCCTTAAGAATAATACTTAAAACTAAAAAGAAACAAGCGAAAAATAAAGGAAAAAATTTACGTTAACCTAATAACCATTCACACTTCAGCCTACACTTTCCCTCAGAAAGTCAAAGGAAACGGGAATGTGTTCGTTAACGTGTGCAGGAAACCGAAAAAAGTTGCAGCTCTTTTTACAGTGTCTAAAATTACAATTGTGATAATAATTTAATATTTATATAGCCAACAGACACTGTATCTTAAGTAGCTGCTGGCTAAGACCGATGTCAACATGTACAATATTTCCTTTTTTTGTATTTGTTCAAATGCGAATTTCCTCATTAGTTCGTTCTTTAATTCTTCGTTTTTACCTTCAGAATTCGCTATAGCACCTGCTACGTGACGTTACGGTGATGTATTCTTTATAAAGTCGGTTTAAATGAGGTCTAAAATTAATTAGCGTGTAGTTAGGCACCACCACTACCATGCACACCAACTTCACCATGCTACCTCTACCAAACATTCTCTCTCTTTCTATCTTTCTCTCTCTCTCAAGGCATCACTCAAACAATCTGGAGCAGAATTTATCTATGAGGTGTTTAACTATTGCAAGTAAATTCGTGTTTGCAGTCTCTCTCTCTCTCTCTCTCTCTCTCTCTCTCTCTCTCTCTCTCTCTCTCTCTCTCTCTCTCTCTCCATTTTCATCAGATAGGTGCTAGGGTATATGTATATATCATGTTCATTTAAAGTAATGAATTCAAGACAGAATTATTAATCAAAGGAAAGAAAAGTATTTTCAGTGACTGTACACATACTTTAACGACAAAACAATTCAAAGGGGTTGAAGGAAAATTTTTCTGAGTTCTTCAAAGCTCTTCCTGGCAGCAATGGGTTAGTCACCTTATATATATATATATATATATATATATATATATATATATATATATATATATATATATATATATATATATATATATATATATATATATATATATATATATATATATATATATGTGTGTGTGTGTGTGTGTTTAGAAATACATATATATATATATATATATATATATATATATATATATATATATATATATATATATATATATATATATATATATATATATTTATATATATTTATATATATATCATATATACACAGTATGTTGCCGGTTTTGCCTTTTAATATCTTAGTATTGTGTTATTTTGTAATTTTAATATTAAGTCATTTTGGCAGTAATTTGTAAGGCCTCCAGTTTCCTCCACACCGACCCTTCGATTGCTTACCTTTTATTCTTGTTTTGTTTTCTCTTTTTATGGCTTGACGATGCTTTTGTCCCGCCCACTGACAAGGATTCCTCCTGTGCCTCCTCACAGTCAGAAGCCATTGTGTTTCTGAGCCATATATCAAGAGGTTGCTGATTTGCCTGGTGCTGCTGCTACTGTTATTACTAGACATTTTTGGGATTACCTGCCCTTGGGAGATTGCAGCTGTTTGGATCTGTCCTTCCTTGTCTCTAGAAGGATTCTTTAATTATTCATCCGTGCCTCTGGCTCAGTACTTGTCAGAGGAACCTCTCTGATACCTGGTAAGGTATTCATTTTACCTGTTGAGGGCATCAGCTTGACGAGACCACGGCGTTTGGGCTCTATCGTAGCCTGTTTGGGCCCTATAATCCCTGTCCACTCGGGATAGCTCCAGACACATTGTGGTAGTTGCACGGTTCCACCCATTGTGGACTTCGTCACTGTATAGGTGAATACTGCTGGCAAAAATTTGAAGTAGTGGTGTACTGGTTGAGGCCATTACATTCTGGCGACTGTGACAGGATCAATCGATCCTTAGTATTCATTTGAGTGTTCAAGATTGATTCTTGAGGTTTTTGTCAAGCAGCATATTTTCCCTTCCTTTAATTTTGTTTTGGGTAGTTTGTTGTTGCATGTAATTTTTTACTATTTTGGTCATGATGGCTGCTGAGTTTAATATAATGGAACTCCTTAGTGGAGACAGATAGCAAGACAGGCTTGCAGAGCTAAATAAGACAGAGTTAGAGGTGGTAGCTGATTTTTTTTAATATTGAATACCCAGTTATAGCCAGGAAGGGTTTATTATTATTAGAAGCGTATGGAAAGTTAAAAGAGGTAAAAACTAAAGGTGAACAGGAGGGTAAGCAGTCAGAAGAGGTATTATCTGTGGAATTGTTAGGTAGGAAGATAAAACTGAAGCAGGTGGAGATTGATCTACAAAAGTTAAAAGCAGAGGAGAGAGAAAAGGAGAGGCAGCATGAGATTGCCATGCAAACCCTTAGAAATAGGGGTTCTTCCTCTTCCCCTTCTCAAAATAAGTCAGTAGTGCCTGGTATTAATTTGATGAGGGCTTGAGAATTTGTTCCTAATTTTCAGGAAAGTAACGTTGCTGAATTTTTTGTGTCCTTTAAAAGGATAGCTACTAGGTTGGAGTGGCTCCAGGAGTATTGGACCACTCATCTTATCCAAAGTAAATTGCTAGGTATGGCTCAGAAGGTGTATGTCACTCTCGATGAGGATTTGTCATCAGATTATGACAGTGTAAAAGCAATTGTCCTAAAGGCATATAGGCAGTGCTTTCAGGAATTTACAGAAAAATGGGAACAAATTTTTGTGGAGTTTGCCAGGAGCAAAGAGCAGTATGATGGTAACTGGCTTAAGTCTAAGGAGGTGACTGATTTTGACAAATTGAAGGAGTTGGTGTTGGTGGAGGAGTTTAAGAGGTGTGTCTGATAAATTGAAGGTACACCTTGAGGAATTCAAACTTGATACCCTTCAGGAGGTAGCCATGCTAGTGATGAGTACCTTCTGTCTCATAAGAATGTGTTAGGGAGGTATCTGGAAATGAGAAATCTGGTTGGGTGAGAGTGAGTAGGAATAATAATAATAATAATAATAATAATAATAATAATAATAATAATAATAATAATAATAATAATAATATGGGCGCCGTGGCAGAGTGGTTTAGTTCATCGATGGACTGGTTAAGCAACATTGGGGCTGGTCAATCGTTGGATGGGTGACCACTCTCATCGACGTTGATCCCTTGGGAAAGGATCGTTACCATAATTTCCTCAGTCTACTCAGCTGTAAATGAGTATCTATTCTTGATGGGGTAGGGTCCAGCTATGGGTTAAATAGCAAAACTCAGCAATGATGGAAAGAAATGAAAGAATAAACGAGAACGACTTAAATGGAACCTCTGGCAACAGAGGAGGTTCGTCTGGCAGCCAGGTATACAACCCAATTGACGGGAGGACGGTCATCCAGCAACTGACCACCTCAACGACAGTAACCAGCAACCAGAGACGAGCTACAGAGGCAAACCAGAAGAAGAAATGGACTAGAGAAGAAAATAAGGAAATATGGAGATGATGCATCAGAAGCAACCCGACAGAAAGAGAATACAGAAGAAGACTGGTTAACACCTGGAATGAGAGAAATAAATTTGGTATTGTATTATTTTGTGATTTTAATATTAAGTCATTTTGGCAGTAATTTGTAAGGTCTCCAGTTTCTTCCTCACTGACCCTTTGATGG
>NC_089788.1:29581752-29584252 GCF_040412425.1 Macrobrachium rosenbergii | reverse complement strand
GACTGACGTGTTTGCTGGGAGGTCAATGTGTAATTGCATCTCTTGTTCTCTCTTGCTAAGGATTAAAACAACTAGTTATATATATATATATATTAAAATAACTAGTTTATATATATATATATATATATATATATATATATATATATATATATATATATATATATATATATATATATATATATATATATATATATATATATATATATATATATATATATATATATTATATATATATATATATATATATATATATATATATATATATATATATATATATATATATATATATATATATATATATATATATATATAATATAATACATATACAAGATAGATGTAGATATATAATTTTATATCGAAAGTTGGTTGCATTTCTTTTATGGTGAGGGTGCTAGTCCCATGACTTTTTCCACACTGGTTGCAAACGTACCACAGTCATCAGACTATCGTTTCTGTACTTCATAGTTTATGTCAACAGGCAGACAATATGATTTAAACTGAGAATGCCAATCTACCCACCATGGTAGGCACGGTTGCTGCCGACCATACCACACGGCGAAATTGCTCTTAAGACGAATGCTTCGCCCATTAAAATTTGTGTGTCTCTCTCTCTCTCTCTCTCTCTCTCTCTCTCTCTCTCTCTCTCTCTCTCTCTCTCTCCGGAGGAGGAGGAGGAGGAGGAAGATTGAAATCGGATAATCTCTCCCCTCTTACTTTGCAAAGAAAAATAATCAGCGAGATCAGCTTTCTGGGTAAATTTTCCAAATTCTATTTTCAAACGAATTTTATTGAGAATCCCTCCCCCTTATTTCAGATTCATTAGGGAGACTGAGTAAAGCTTAGATACGTTTATTGTTTTTCTTATTGCTCCTTTTATTGAGTGTGATGTAGACTTAGTGAAAAACAACCTGGTAACCTTTTTCTCTCTGATATTCCCGTTGTATTCAGTGTGGTTTACGTGGAAACTGTCGATTTGCCTCAATTTGTTTTTTTTATGTGAGATATTTTTCATTTTTCCTACTCATAGGATGATTTGCCTGACCATAGTAACAGTGAGCGTAAAGTTTTTGCAGGCACAAATTTTGGTGGTGACAAATTTGTTAATACTGAAAAATAACCTGTGGTTTCTAGCTCTAACTTTTATGTTTTGTATGGGCTGAATGAAAACGGATGAACTGCGCTGATTTTTTTTTCAGTTACAAAAAATGTTTTGGTGGTTATTTAAAGAAATTAGAGTTTAAAATTTAACCTATACTGCTGAAGCTGTAGAACCATTGGCCCTAGTCATCTATGCAGTATTTTGATAATTTAAGGAGGAAAAGAATATACAGGCAAGTGAAATAAATGTTAATGTATTTGTTGTAAACTTACGGAAACGCATATAGTCAAAACGTTTAAACGCAAAATACTGAGGCTAGTCATTCAGAAGCATTTATGCTTTGTGCGTGAACTTGCTCTCCAGCATCCTCACCGAAGCTAATCGCTGGTAAACACTTCGAAGGTGAATGACGGATATTTCAAAAGCACTCATGTTAGGTTTGTCAGGGGTTTGAAATTCATTCATTCTCAGCTGCAAAATCCATCCTCGCAGTGTAACTGAAAGTCATTTTGAGGAAAAAAAAGAATTGTAGATTAAATACTTGGTCAACTTACGTGGGAGAGCTTATGATGATCATGAACTTTTATACGTAAAGTATCGCGATTGCATCTCGCGAACTCTTTCAAGCTCAAAACTTCAAAAACTGGGAACTGGAAGCGAAAAGCTGCGTTTCCCAGAAGTCCTTTCCTGAATTATTAAGGAGATTAGAAGAGAGGATTGCAACATCTGGGTGAGATATTCTTGTATGCATATCCGTGTGTGTGTGTGTCATAGAAAACATGAATCTCATTTGATGTTGGTTTGTTGCATTTATTTTTAGATATGGAAGGTTGTTTGGGTTTATGAATGCGTTTAATGTATTTTTCATACATTTAATGTATTTTTGCTGAATGAAACATTTCTCTCCAGGATTAGAGGAATGTAGAGAGAAAGAGAAAGCGGGAGAGAGAGATAGCCTTAACATTTTGTAATGATTCCCCAAAATCAGTCTTTGTATAATGAAAAACGAAAAGCTCCAATCTATACGTAGAGGGTCAGAGTGGGAAAGACAGATAAACAAGAACACAGAGAGAGAGAGAGAGAGAGAGAGAGAGAGAGTTTACAATAGGATTCGGAGACATTTATATTTAGGCTGCCGCACCTCGGGTGTCATGTAACCCGTTGCCATTTCCACCAGACCCTCCACGTCACTTTTGCCTCACAGACGGTATTACTCAACTGTTGTAGTTTCTTTTATATTTAGAACGGTAAATAACGCCCTTTTACTTGTAAATGAAACTGACAGTTATCTCTCTCTCTCTCTCTCTCTCTCTCTCTCTCTCTCTCTCTCTCTCTCTCTCTCTCTCTCAATTAAAGTAGTTGTACTAATTTCCAAAGAAAGTAATGGGAAGCTGTAAATGT
>NC_089788.1:29536752-29576752 GCF_040412425.1 Macrobrachium rosenbergii | reverse complement strand
GCAAAAGCTGTGAATATAAATCAACAACAACCTGCATTAAACATACAGAAGAACATGTGGGAACCCAAAGGGAGACACAAGCGACAGAACTCCCATTGACACAACTTCCTACAAAGAAGCAAATCAAGACTATTGGCCAGAGACGGGAACCATGTCCTTGCCCACGCTCTTGGCTGCAAGCCACAGCATAGGACTCGTCTTATGGAGCACCAGGAATGCCCATACTGCTGCTCAGAATGCCAGCGAGAGAATGAGACACGTCAGCCACCCCAATGACGTCATGTTAGAAATTCAAACGTCTGCATGCAATAATAAAAACCTTGGATGTCAATTTGTAATGCAGTCCTGATAACACTGCTGAGAGGTGGGAAAACGATCCGTCAACTAAAAGAATAAAAAGTAAATGGAAAGTATCCTTAATGATTTTTCCTTATTCCTGAGAAGCTTGCCAGAAGAGAAAAAGAAGTATAGGCTGATTCAAAGTCTTGATAAGAAGATAGTATAAGCAAACAATACTAGTGACTTCCATGGAAATTGTATAAGAGAGAAAATATGTCCAAGTAGCCTATATATACTGTATATATATATATATATATATATATATATATATATATATATATATATATATATATATATATACAGTATATATATATATATATATATATATATATATATATATATATATATATATATATATTATATATATATATATATATATATATATATATATATATATATATATATATATATATATGATTGTTAATCAACACCAGAGCACGTGTTTCACATAAATAAATATCTGATTCACATTAGGATGTGGGTCAGAAATTCATAAATAAATATATACATATATTTCAACATTCAGCTATTCACTTATATCGTGCAAACACTTTCACATCCGAATTATTTGTTTATCACGTAGCTTTCATTTTCCATTCTTTCCGCATGATGAACATCTCAAAAGACTGTGACCTGTCCTTTAACCCATAATAAATACTTTACCATTTTCGCATATCTCCACTCAGTTCTTATATGCTATGTACATCAGGCAAACAATTCGTCCATTAGGAAGATCTGGCTCAACTATCCTTTTACACAGTCAGTCCTTGGTTGTCATAGATGTTTCACCAAGCGCCTTACCAATCTTATGAATACTTACTGCTACCCTCCTGTCTTCAACTGCTATGTGGCTCACCTCTTCTCTCATCCTCTCATTATTCTATATATTTACTCCAAATATTTATATGAATTAATTGTTTCCATTGTCCTACTATCCTGCTTACATTCATTGCTTCATCTGCCTGGTGTCCATTTACTCTCAGCCTTACTTTTACTTATATTTATATGTAACTTTTTTTTTACTCACGCTCTCTATTAACACTTTCAGAGTCTTTCACTAATCTCTGCTGTTACTTTTCACTATCCCTAAACAACTGCATCATCTAAAAGCATCAGCCATTCCACACCCCATTCCTGACCTATTTCCTTATCCCAAAATTTTGAACCCACATCTACTGCCTTTCTGTGACACTTCTCTATCAGCATGCATAAAGATTTTAAACTGCCATGGAGACATGACACATTTGTCTCATCCTCACTCTTATAGCTCCGCCTACACATTATAAGATATGTTTGCCTTCAGTCATAAAAACTTATTTTTTGTCCTTCAGCTACCTATCTCTTAAACCATATATCCTCATCGCCCTTCACATTACCACTCTGTCAATTCTGATACAGGCTTTTTCTTGGCCCTGTTTGCCACTTACAGTTTTTCCCTTTACTTTATTGTGTTCCATAGAACCATTTGATAACAGACAAGTGGCCCATACACTCTCTCCATGTCCAACACTCACCATATTCTTCCCTATCATTTGTCTTTCACCTGGTTAACATCCTCAGTTAAAACCCCACCATTTGCCTTCCCCAGCAAAGTCTGTAATGTTTTACCCTCATAGTGTTTTTAAATCCTCTGTGACCTTTACACATAAATAAAGGGACAAGTATTCTCTCATCCATTCTTTTAGGACTTCCCTCGTCTGTGCATATCTTACACACCCTGGTCAGCTGCTTTGTCATCTCACTTGTAATCTCATTGACTACTGGTATCTGACCTATCTTACATCCTCAACAGTCACTTGCACAAGCATTATCAAACTTACACTACCAGCTTCATTAATTACTGTCTTTTTCCTATCTTACATGTTCAACAAATCTTCAAAATACAACCCAGATCAGTGCAGGACTATAGATACTTCCTACATCACCTGTCCACTTGAATTTCCCCACCTCACCCCCTTTATTTACGTTGCTTTCCTTCTTTTTCCCTCATACTTTATTCTTGTATGTAATCTTGCACATCTGTGTATGATCTTCCTGCCTTGTCTTGAAGGTGTACCTCAAGTAATCACTACTATTATTTACTTATTACTGTAAAAGAAATTCCAGAGTACTTTACTCAAATGTTCGAGGCTTAAGGTCAAATTTTCTTGATTTCCAGAGTTGTTTCTGTAACTACAATTTGATGTTCTTGTCTGAGATACTTTAAGTAGTGACAAGTCAAGGGTTGGGTTTTTTATCCCAGGGTTTGATGGCCCTAACTTTGTTTATCGTAGTAATGCCCCACATTCGCAAGGTATGGCTGTATACACTTCAAGTCCAGACAATCTGTTTACTGTCAGAAACAATTGGAGTGTAGTTGTCATGAAGTTCTTTGTTTACAGATTTTCAGTATGTTCTACAATGTTTATGTATTTACTGTTTAACACAATCCAAATATGACTGTGCCTTGGAGAGGATTAGGATAACTCAGTCGCAGGATTCCAAATCTTTGTATGTTATTTGTGGAGACTGCAATGCAGTGCAATGCACAGTGAGTGGCTTAATTCAAATACCATAGATCAACATGGCTGGTCTGCTCTTGAGTTCTGTGTATGCTCTGATTAAGTCCAGCTAATTGAGGGACCCACACATATTTCTGATAACCAATTGAACCTCATATTCACAGATGTTACAGCTATTGTCAAGTCCAGGGTCTACGAGTATATAGGCACTTCTGATCATTGTGCCATTGAGATGGACATATCTGTCAATCAGTATATGCCTAATGCCACCTTGGAAAAGTAGTCAGGCTGAAATCTAGAGACAATTGGGAAGACATTATTGAGGCTTGTCAGGCACTTATTATTCCAGATCCTGTATCACACCCAGATCCCAAGAAAAAATGAAATGAAATGCTAATTGGTTATTTTAGTAAGGTATGTCCCTAGAAATGTCATCAAATTCCTGACAAATGACCAGCCATGGTTTGATGATACATGTAGACGAGCTTACCATGACAAACAGACCAAACTCAACACATGGAGACAAAATCGTTAACACGAAAATTACACTTATTTTTGTTGTCTCACCATGCTGCGGATATTTAAGAGAAATTACAATAATTCCTTAAAGAGGACAGTCCAAGGAATTATACTCATCTCCATCTGTGGTGGACCAAATTGGCATCATCTGTCTTTGGGTCAGGCTTATCTTCCATTCCACCACTACTAACAGAAGATGTTATATTGGTTACTGGCCCTAAGGAAAAGGCTGAATTAGTTCTTTGAGCTTTTGAAGCTGAGCAGTCAGCCGGGGATGTCCCTCTCCCCGATACTTGTCAAAATTTGCATTTTGCTCTAGGGATGTTAAGAAAATTCTTGATAATCTTGATAGCTGGGGTGTAGAAGATCCTGATGGTTTCTTTCCTTTGCTTTTTAAAAAGGATTCTAGTGTGTTGTCTCCCAAGATTAGCAGGTTTTATAGATTTTTGTGTCAAGCTTAGCAATACAGTGCCTTTTCCAAAGAGTGACACATCTGCAGACTGCAGTAACTGCAGGCCAATTTCTGTTCTCCCTGTGTTCTCCAAAGTTGCAGAAAAACTTATTTTCAAGCCACTCTATAAGTATGTGGAATCTAAAGGATGTTGGCTGATGGTCAATATGCATATAGGAAGCAGTTAAGTACTTGTGATGCTCTTTTAGATTTGACATGCCATGTGCAAGAGAACTTTGATAAGGGTTTTGAGTGTAAGTAGTTCAAGTAGATTTTAGTGCTGTTTTCGATTTAGTAAATGGCCAGGTACTTTTTCATAAACTTCAGAATCTTGGAGTGGGTGGGTATGTTTTAGGTTTACTTCAAGATTTCCTTACAGGTAGGCAGCAGCGAGTTGCTGTTGATGGGATATTTAGTGAACCAAGACCTATTGTGTCTGGAGTTCCACAGAGTAGTGTTCTTGGTCCACTGTTATTTTTAATTTGATATGGCTGTTGGCCTGGAAAACAAGATTGTTCAGTATGCCAATGATGTAACATTTGTGGGAGTAGAAGGTCTCCTCATACGAAAAATGAAGCTGCCCTTAGTTTCAATCGGGACATCGAGGAAATTAGTGAATGGGGTAGTTAGTGGGGTATGATGCTGAATTCCAGCAAAACGAAAACACTATTGATTAGCAGATCTTGTACAGATTTTCCACCCCATCCTCCGGTCAAGTGGATGGGACTCAGCTAAATGAGTCTGAAGCATTAACTACTCATGGTGTAACTTCTGACTTACATCTTACTTTTGAGAAACATCTAATGAAAGTGTCAGCAAATGCCACACGGAAGTAAGGTTTTGTACATAAGGCCTCATGTATTTATATCGGTGGTAAAGTCAATGCAAATTGTTTTAGGTCATTTCTCCTTCCTTTACCAGAATATTGTTCTCCGGTGTGGATGTCTTAGAGTGGTTCGTGGTGGTTTCTTGTTTGTCAGTTTTTCATAATTTGTATTTTAATAGAGATCTTTCACATTCCAAATTGATCCCTAATCCCCTTTATCTGCCGAGAGCAACCATATTTGCTAAGCAGCAGCAGCAATGTGCAGTAAATGTGCGTTGCTGTTGAACTTTTCAGCTCCAGAGGTCCTTCATTCCTCACACTGTTGGACTGTGGAAGTCTCCCTGAGATTGTCATGCAACTGGAACTTCAAAAGTTCAAGCGAAGATGCAGTGCATTAATATCCTTAAACAATTCTCCTTGTATTTTAATAATTTACTTAAATGTTTATCTGTCTATCTAGTGATTTGCTAATTTATTGTTTTCTTTTTTAATAATTGATCTTTTTATGTATTTCCCATTACCTTTTGTTACTTCTATCTAATGAACATCATATTCTTTGGAAGCTTGAATTTCCAGTTAATGGTCCCTGTGGGCATGTTCCATATGAATAGGGTTCATCTTCTGAATAATAATAATAATAATAATAATAATAATAATAATAATAATAATAATAATAATAATAATAATCCAATAATAATAATAATAATAATAATAATAATAATAATAATAATAATAATCCCAGAAATATCTGGTGGTTTTCACACCAGCAGAGCAGCGAGGATGTAATTCTTTCCTTTCCTTGCATCCCTCATGAGTAAAAGCATTGTTTTTCTTGGCCTCAGACTAGGCTCATCAGTCATTTAGCTGGCATTTCTTCCTACCAAAAGGTCAACAATTCTTCACTAAATGCGCCTCGCCTTAGGGCACATTACTTCTGTTTCCCTAACCATTGGCACTTCCTATGGTAGCAATATCCAGGTTGTACCGCTTACTATCACTGCAGTAGTAGTCCTCAGTACACAGACTGACTTGACGTATATGACTGATTACCATTGACCTCAAAGAGAGGGGCTCATTCGCCGTTTATTCGTATTTCTTCTCCAAAGAGGTCCACGCTGCTCCTCTAGAATAAAAAAATTATATTTGTAAAAGATTTTTTAAAACTGCATTTAATCAGTTAGAAACCCGTAGGTAGTCATTTTCTGTAACTAAAAATAACTATAGTATATTATTCTCTCTCTCTCTCTCTCTCTCTCTCTCTCTCTCTCTCTCTCTCTCTCTCTCTCTCTCTCTCAGATACACTCACACACACTAAGAGGGGCTTTGGGGATTTGCTTCCTATTTTTCTACAAAGGCAAATTAGCAAATAGTTCATGGCTGAAATTTGGCCTAATGAGCCAACTCATTCTCTCTATGATCTTCGAAAAGCAGGTATGAAACCACTATTAAAGTGTAATATCATCTCTTCCTCCTTCATTCGCCACCAGTGCTTTTAAGTATCTCTATTAGTTACTGCGGTATTCTTAAAAACAATCTGGGAAGAGGGGTTTTCAATATCCATTCTTTTTTTCATATCCTTTTTTCGCAATTGATCGAAACTCGCATAGTCAGAGTCATCCTTTTGCACACGTCGAAGGTTCAGTGTTGTGGAAATAATAAAAGCACGATTTGAGACAGCGAATCGTCGACCTTTCCACGGAATTATAAACAGGTTTTCGAATGGAGACAATGGAACAAGGAAACCATGCAACGACAAAGGTCCTGAACTTAAATTCATCAGTTTCTAAAAATTCAGTTCTCTACTGAATCGAGACAAGTATAAAGAAATGCTGTCACTGCTGATATCCTGGATTTCCACTTGTCATTTTCCAGTACAAATCTTTATTCCTTTTGGGAACCGTCACTTGGTGTTTGATTATATAAATTCATTGTCAGTTTGCAAATGTACAGCAGAAGAGTAAGAAGACCAGACCTTGCTGTTTAGCAAAGCACAAAGTGAGTGGCTAGAGGAAAGAAGGTAGAACAAAATTGCAGTTACCAGAAGGACAGGGGTGCATGTTGGTTGGAAGCAAAATACTTGGTTGTAATAAAATGGAATGTCATTTGTGACTTAGTATTTCTTCTGGGTGAGCGACAAGCAGTGATATGTTCGCTAGACTGCTTGTCTCTTGGTTTGTCAAGTGAGCAATCTGAATCTAACTAAGGGCTAGATGGGCAACCATCATTCAAAGCAAAACGTCTTTGAGATGAGACCCCCATGACCTTCTATGGAGACATTTGTACGTACAACAAGCCTTACGAGTTTTATGAGTGGCAGTGAGTCACAATGAAGCTCAAGGAGCTAGCAGGGCGAGTGAATGGTAATAAGGTGGCAATGCTGCTGCAGCCAGGTCATGAGAGAGAGAGAGAGAGAGAGAGAGAGAGAGAGAGAGAGAGAGAGAGAGAGAGACGACGTGGAAATGAATTGTAGCTCTTCATAAACTTTATAAGTAAAAACACAAGCCTCATGTCTTATCAATGAAGAGTTTTTTCGAGAGAGATTTAGAGAGTAAATTACACACACACACCCACGTAGATGTCACACACTTATCTCACAGCTGCAGGCACTATTTAAGCTGCATTTTTCTTGTGATCCAATAACAACAGAAAGTGCCTGCAAGATAACCAACTGTTTACATTAAAGGTTATGTCGTCCCATAAAATAAGGCTAATTCGACCGACTATGAACATCCAAAACTAATTCGGAAGTTATCACGATTATGAACGTTGTTCAAACTTAACAAGCCCAAAGAATATGGTGTTCATTTGAAAGAAGTAACAGATTTAACAAGAAAATAGAAATAAATCAGTTACTAGAAAAGAAAAAATAATAAATTGATAAATAGATAAAAATGTAAGTAAATTATAAAATACAAGGAGAATTGGTTTAGGGTAGTAATGCATTGCATCTTCACTTGAAATTTTCAGGTTCAAATTGCACATCTTCAAGGAGACTATGCCATACTCATACTCAAACAGTATGAGGAATAAAGAACCCCTGGAGCCGAGAAGTTCGACAACGAGACAGCTTTACTGCATACTAGTGTTGTTGTTCATCAAATCTTGTCATTCTAAGCAGGAAAAGAGAATCATGGATCAACTGTGAATGCGAATGCTTTCCGTTAAAATACAGCTTATGAAAAATTGATAAACAGGAGACCATCCACCTGTGGTCCAAGTCATAACTGCTTATGTTAGAAAACAGAAACCTAACACCACAAACCACAACTGTCTAAAAGAGATAAATCTCGCCAGAGGGAGACATACACACCAGAAACAGTATTCCAGTAAAGGAAAGACAAAGGAATTAAATCAGGTTACATTAATTTCATCAATGTTATGAATATATGAGGCCTTACTTACAATACCTAACTTCTGTGTAGCATTTGCTGACACTTTCAATAGATGTTTCTCAAAAGTAAGGAGCGAGTCAAAAAGTACACCAAGTATAGTTAAAGCTTCAAAGTTTCGGGCACATTTAGCAGAGTCCATCGTTTTACTGGAGTTCATCCTCTTACCCACAAGGGTTCATCATCAGCATATTGAACTACCTTGTTTTCCAAGCCAACAGCCACATCACTTGTATGCACTAAAAATAACAGTGGACCCAGAACACTACTCTTTGGAGCTCCAGACACAAAAGGACTTGGTTCACTGAAGATCTCATCAACAGTAACTCACTGTTGCCTTCTTGTAAGGAAATCTTGATGTAATAACTAAAATAAATCCACCCACTCCAAGATTCTGAAGTTTATAAATAAGTGCCTTATGATTTGCTAAATTGAAGTAGAACTAAAATCTATTTGAATTACTCAACACTCAAAACCCCATCAAGGCTCTCTTGCAAATGGCATGTCAAATCTAAATGAGCATTGTAGGTACCTAACTACTTCCTATAAGTATATTAAATATCAGCCAACAATCTTTTGAGTCCTGTAAACTTGTCAAGTGTCTTGAAAATAAGTTTCTCTGTAACTCTGGAGAGCACTTGGGGAACACAAATTGGCCGTTAGTTAATGCAATCGGCAGATATGCCACTCTTTGGAACAGGCACTTTATCACTAAGCTTGCACTCATCCGCAAACATATTATGTCGTCATAAAAATCTATATAATCTACTAATCTTGGGAGATAACATACTAGATTCCTTTTTAAAAAAACAAAGGGAAGAAACCATCAGGATCTTTTCCACCCCAGCAATCAAAATTGTCAAGAATTTTCTTAATATCCCTAGAGCAAAATGCAAATTTTGTAAGAACAGCCTCAGAGGCTTGAAGAAGCAATTCAGCCATTTAGTTAAGGCCAGTAACCACTACCACCATCTGTTAGCAGTGGCGAAATGAAAGACGATTCTGACTCGAAGATAGAAAATTCCTATTTGGTCCACCACAGATGAGGCTGAGTAATTTCATTAAGTTTTCTCTTTAAGGAGTTATTATAATTTCTCTCAACTATATGGTAAATACTATTCGCAGCAAGGCGAGACTCAACAAAAATGGTGTAATTTTCATGCGAATGATTTTGTCTCCATCTGTTCAATTTGGTCTGTTTGTCATGGTAAGCTAGTCTACACATATCAAACCATGGCTGGTCATTTTGTCCTAATCTTCATGACCTTACTAAAATAGCCATCAGCACTTCATTTAACTTCTTGGGATCTGTATCTGATGTGGCATCTGAAATATTAAGTACCTGACAGGCTTTGATAATGCAATACCAGTTGGCTCTAGATTTCATCCAGACCGATTTTCCTGCGGTGGTGGGACTAGGGATATACTGATTGACAGATAGGTTCATCTTAGTGGCACAAATGTCAGAAGTGCCTGTATACTCGTAGACCCTGGACTTGACAATACCTGTAACATCTGTGAATGTGAGGTCTAATCTATTATCGGAAATGTGTGTGTTCCTCAGTTGGCTGGACTTAATCAGAGGATACATAGAACTCGAACAGATTATCCATGTTGATCTGTAGAATTTGTATTCTCAAATATTTCGATTCGTCCCTCTAGCCCGTTAGATAGGAAATCAAATTTAACGGTGGCTGGAGGAGACGCCATGACAGGGAAGTGAACCTGTGTAGGCCTATCCCCCCAAGATCACCTGATTTGGATGTTTTCGGGGGGTTTAGATAGTCATTAGGCACAAAGGGCTAATTAGGGACATAAGTGGGCTACTCTCCTTATCTTTAAGAGGCTTAGCCATGAGATCTATTTCCCTTCGAACTCTGTACTGGTGGAAATTGGATTTCAGGTCAACCGATATCTTGTGCCCACCGCCGTAAACAACCTATGAGATGCTTCACGCCCACACGGACCTCAGAGGACTCCTTTCCACTCAAGGGACCAGGCACACGAATCGTGAGAGCGGTCCCATTTCTTTGTACACTGGCGTTGTGAACTTCTGCGGCTGCAACTCGTCTGCTGCAAGCGAGCTCCCTACACAGAGACAATCAGGTACGATATGAGGTGCAACGACGCCAGTTTCTGCTTTTTCTTCTCGTGAATTTCTCTCCATTTCCCCAATTTCCAGCTTTTCATTCTCCTAAAAAAGGCCCCATTCATCCAAACAAAACCTAACAGCCCTTGCCCTCATGACTGGCAAACTCAAATTAAATTAATTCAGTGGTCAGAATTAGATTACTCTCTCCATAGTGTTACCACGGGCTAATAAAATCTAATTGATCAATTCATCCATCGTGCATGCTTAAGTTCATGTGAGAGAAACTCATTCAGTTTTGAATGCTAACCTGGAATTCTCTTCCAGAACCTGTTATCCAGCCCCTGGGACCGGTCTGCCTCTCTGCCTAGAACAAAACCCTAGCATAGACAGTTCCCCCCTTGATACACAAGTTGCGTTATCCACAAAATCATTCAACCAGTCAATTGCGTATTAAACTATTTCAGGGCCGTAGCCTTTTATATTCAGCAATTTACTACGCATTGTCTAATTTTATTGCACAGTGTATGTGCTTACTTGCTGCTCCGTCAGCCTTTTCATCTTAATTTCCTGATTACTTCATTTGTAAATAAATTCAGTTTAAAGTAAATAACTGGTTAATTTTACCCCCAACCATGGCGACCTCCAATTCTCTGCTTACTTAGATATTATATCAAGGTAAGCCAGTTTATCCATTCCCTTTACCGCTTACATTCTGGGTGCTTTGTGTTGGCTTTCAAGGCAGTTAATTAAAATAAACCAATCCCATTCTCCCAGCCGGCCTCAGAATGTGACAGTATTAAGCCACTTGCTGCGCTTTGCATTGCAGTCTCCACAAATAATGAATGCAGCTTTTGAATCCTATGACTGAGCCATACTAATCCTCTCCAAGAAGCAATCATATATAGAATCGTCAGTATTTGGATTCCGGTAAACAAATACATAAACATTGTGGAACTTACTGAAAATCTTAAAACAATGAACTTCATGGCAACTACACTCTTGAGTTTTTCCGATAAGTCGTCCTGTATACAGCCATACCTTGTGCATGTGTAATGTTACAACAATGAATAAAGTCAGAGCCATTAAATCATGAGATTAAAACCTTAAAAAATGACTTGTTACTAATTACAATTGTCTCAGATAAAAACATCAAATCGTAGTTACGAGCACAACTCTGGAGATCAAGAAAATTTGACCTTTAGCCTCGAGTATTTGAGTAAAGTACTCTGCAGTTTTTCTTGCGATATTTAATAGGATGCCCAGTGTTAAGCGCAATGTCTCCCGAAAGAATTAAAATTAACATCATAAAATTAGAAGTAAAGCTAATAATAATAATGAAAAACAGAACAGAGGAATGCCAAAATGAACGATGCACGGGCAATACATGAGACAGACAAAAGAACTGGCCAGCGATGAAACATGGCAAAGGTTACAGAGGGGAGAACTCAAGAATGAAACAGAAGGAATGCTAACAACGGCACAAGATCAGGCCCAAAGAACCAGATATGTCCAAAGAACAATAGATGGAAATAACATCTCACCCATATGCAGGAAGTGCAATATGAAAGATGAGACCATAAATCACATAGCAAGCGAATGTCCGGCACTTGCACAGAACCAGTACAAAATGAGACATGATTCAGTAGCAAAAGCCCTCCACTGGAGCCTGTGCAAGAAACACCAGTTAGCTTGCAGTAATAAGTTAAGGTATCAGAACAGATAGGGCGATACGTGCCAATAGACCAGACGTGACGTTGATTAACAAAATCAAGAAGAAAGTATCACTCACTGATGTCGCAATACCATGAGGCACCAGAGTAGATGAGAAAGAAAGAGAAAAAATTGATAAGTATCAAGACGTGAAAATCGAAATAAGAAGGATATGGAATATGCCAGTGGAAATTGTACCCATAATCATAGGAACACTAGGCTCGATCCCAAGATCCCTGAAAAAGAACCTGGAAAAACTAGATGCCAAAGTAGCTCCAGGACTCATGCAGAAAAGTGTGCTACTAGAAACAGCGCTCATAGTGAGAAAAGTGATGGACTCCTAAGGAGGCAGGATGCAACCCGGAATCCCACACTATAAAAACCACCCAGTCGAATAGGATGACTGTGCTAGACCAAAAAAAAAAAATAATAAAATAAAAATAAATAAATAAATAATAATAAAAAAAATAATAATAATAATAACAATAATAATATCTTTATTTCGGCTCAGGGCCAAATACATGGCATATACAAAGTGGATACAGTACAATACACAGTCTAGGACTCTAGATACACGAGATGAAATGATAAACATGATAATTGGCAATAACCACACAGTTGCTGAAGTGGTGGCAAAAATAGTAAATTATAATAATGTTAATGACAGTACTAATATTGAGAATAGTAGTAAAAACATTTACAATTATAACAATTAGAAACAGATTACAAACAACTGAATTCCAGTTAGGGACCTTAGGTGGTTACAGAAGTCAGGTCCAGAAGACTAAATACGAAAATCGAAAATAGCAAACTCTATAATGATAATCACAGTAAAAATAAAAAGAAAATACTAATAATAACAATAAACATAGAAGTATAATAATAATAATAATAATAATAATAATAATAATAATAATAATAATAATAATAATAATAATAATAATAATAATAATAATAATGACAAATTCGGCATAATAACAAAAATAGAGATTAGGTCATTGAAGGAACAGACACTTCATTATCCTATTATCTTTCCCACAATGTAGATCTTCTTGAAGCCTCACTGCTCAGGATGCTTTGTATGAGCGAATTGCTGCTGCTTCTCAGTCGGGTGACCAGACTGGACAATGTTCGCCTAACATTGATTTTTAAATTATCCAGGCAGTTTTCTATGCGTGGCGGGTGGTAGCGAGGAGTATTTGTGAGGCGTCTCAGAATGTCATTGTGAACAACAGTGGTACGCCTCATGGTCTCTCGGGTATAGTTCATCCAAAGGGAATGCCCAAGTATAGTAATGTAGCAGTACGAGCGGAAGAGTAGCAGTTTCGTGTCTCGGTGGCAGAAGGCAAACCTCCTTGCAATCATGTTGCCAGTTGCACATAGTTTGCGACGCCTCTGTTCTATGTCTGTCGTATCTTTTAGGTCGTCCGTGGTAATGTGACTCAAATACGGAAATTCATGCACGGAATTCCAGACGATGATTTCCGAGGAAAATGTATGGTTCTGCAATATGCTTAAGCGATCTCAGAAGCAGCGACATGCACTGGGTCTTGGCTTCGTTGTGTAGGATATCAAATTTCTCTTCACATCTGCAGCAAGTGTCGATGAGTCGCCGGAGACCTTGCACTGTTGAGGAAATCGGAACTATATCGTCGGCGTAACAGAGGTTTATTGTTGTTTCGTTGATAGAGCATCCGATTGGGAGTGAGTTCAGTTTGACATTCAGGGAATCTGTGTACGTATTAAACAGGTATGGAAAGAGAATGCCCCCTTGCCGGAGCATAGTAAAAATCAACAGAGCAGCAAACAATAAAATCAACAACAAAATATTTACATTATTTACAGCAACTTCATTGAAAGCATGAATAAAGCTGACCATATGTTGCCGGAAGCAACCGGTCGACAAGGTGGAGCCGGAACACATTACAAGGCAAATAAGAAACCCGCCAGGTTTGCCACAACAACTAAGGGAAGGCAGTTAGGATGGATTTAGAAACTATAAAAAGCTGAGACGGAAAAGATAAGGTAAAGAAGAAGAAGGCGCTTTCCTGACAATCCACCAAGCAACTTTTGCCTTCTCATCAGCCTGTCCTACACACTTTTCAAAAAAAACACAAGATCATGGAATGCCACGCTACAATGGCTATGGCACAGTCCAAGGTTCGAGTAAGCTTCAGTGTAACCTTCTATTAAAAGGGTTACCTACCGAGGCTAAGGGTCCCCTTCCACCACCTGCACTGGTTTGATTGCAGGGTGTCCTCTCCTCCAGAAGAGTTGCCTCCCAAGACTAAAGGGTCTCATCTACCTAGACTCCCTCGGCCATTTTAAGCAAATTAACGTAACCACATTTTCCTATATTTCTATATTTCACATAATCAGTTTGATTTACTAGTTTTTTTGTCAATTAACTATGGTCTTATCAAAATGTTGTCAATTAATATATGCGACATATAATCATCTTTATTGCTTCCTATGTGGTCTTTTTGAGATGCTCTATTTCACCAGTTTCTAATTTAAGAAATCATTGATTGCCCCAGATGGTATGTGAGCTAGGCATGAAAGCGTACTCGCTTTTCAGTAACAGAGACCCAGACAGTTATTTCATTGTTCTCCCATTCATTTTATTTCTTCACAGTGATCAATGTTTTGCCCAGTCTTTAACGCATTGTTTGTCTTGAACTTTTCGAACAGAAACTCAGCAGGATTATGGTGGAACGTACTGTTATCTTTTTTTCTTTTTTTTTTACACACATAGGAACCAGTGAATTCAGTTTGAACAAAACTTTCAGTGACCAAATACGAATAAATTTTTTTTTAATTTTGACAACAATGATTTACGGCTTCGTTGTTCTGAATGGGAATAAAAACGTTTTCTCACTTTTGCACTGAAATTCCACTATTGAACGAGAGCCTTGCCTTCCTTTGGAAAGTGAAGCGTGTGGATGTTGCAGCATTGTTGAACGAACAAGAGGCATTTCCCCAATCCATTTCTGATTATGTGCAGTGTTTTATATTGACGTGTGTCCTTATATGCTGTATATCTGCTCAAAGTGGATAAATCGTTTTTTTAACCGTGTACGTAGAATACGAGTGGGTAAATCTATTTGTGAATTGAGTTAATGTAGACTAAATAAGTGAAGGAAAAAAAGTTTGAATGGAAGATTTTGATGGAAAGTTATGTTAATCGCAAGTTTCTCCATAAGTTTTTAACTTAAAGGTTCCCAATGTTTAGCTGTGTCTATAGAGCAATGTGAAAGTTAAGTTCTTAAAGAGAGAGAAAAAGAGAGAGAGGGAGAGAGAGTGCGGGCACGTTTGATGGAAGGAGTGTTACTGCACTTACAGTGCATTTTTGAAATAAAGGAAAACTGTTTCCTCGGCCATTGTCCTAGAATCTGGTGTTTTTACTTATTTTTTACAGATGACTTTTTTTTGGAAATATCACTATCATGAAATGGGGTTTACGCATAGATAGGTAACTGAGTACGAAATGCTGACGCTGAAGTTTCTTGTATGATTTCTTTTCATTTCATTGTGTCGTCATAAGTTGTTTCCTTAACCTTAAGGTGTCATTTTTTATGCTGGTAATTGTGTTCGCAGTTTCTTTACTGTGCTTATAATTTTGAAGCGTCACTTCTTGTCATTTCTTTATATTTCATTTTCAATTTTGAGAGGTCATTCTTACCGTTTTACAGTTTGGAATATGATAATTTATATTATATATATATATATATATATATATATATATATATATATATATATATATATATATATATATATATATATATATAAAGTGAATATTTGTATATTTGTCCACTACAGAAATCCAGACAAAATTTTGCACACGGCCTTTTTGTCACCCCAGAAAGGTTTATAACTCAAAATCAAACCCATAGCCCGTGACAGACATATAAACACAGACAAAACAAATTAAATTATCTTTTTATGTCTACCTTTTCTCAGTAACGTTATGGGAGCCACCGGTACCCTGGGTGGATTGATTAATTGATTGATTAATTGTGGGTTATCTGGCGTCACAACTACCAGGGTCACCGACGCCGAAACCCTGGGTGGAAAGCTCCAACCTTTCTGTTGGTGACGTCATTAAACTCCTCCCACTGCAAACCCTCAGACGTATGGTAGCCCGACAAATGCGAATTTCCTCATAAATTCGTTAGTTTCTTCTTCGTTTTTACCTTCGGAATTCGTAATAGTGACTGCTTCGTGACGTTACGGTGACATATTTCATTATAATGACGTATTTCTTTATAAAGCCGGTTTAAATGAGGTCTGGAATAATCGAAATATCACCTTGGACACTCCAGCGGTTGAAGGTTGGAATTAATTATGGATCCCGGGTGCGATTTGGCAAAACACTTCACTGCATACGGAAGATGAGTCTCTTTTCACGTTGCTTGGTACTGATTGCCTGGAAAATAATCACTGAAAATTCTGGTTTAAAATTTTGCAGAAATGTAGATCATTCCATTTGGAAATTTTTCCGAAAGGTACTTGCAGAATTTATGTGTATGGAGGGTAAATGTATACGGTGCAAACAGGGATTTAATTACGAAATGGCAACTACTGCACTTCGAGGAACGTCGAAGTGCTCACAGCTTACACAACACGTCAATTTCGTACCTTTTGCTGATGTAATCATACGCAGTAAGGAATATTATTCCCGTCATCTAGGAAAATAAGATTTTTATGGTTATATATTAGAATGATATATATTCATTTAAATCTTTTATCAACACGTATTTATTTAAAACAATAAATAACTGATTGCCTAACATTCCATCAAGAAGGGAAAGATTTTGTTTGATTCATGATTACGATATTACCAAAGGTTCGAATTGACCAAGTTTATAGATGCCGTGCGGACATGCTTAGCAGTAATTTTTATCTAACGATCAGTGAAACTTTATACTTAATTCTATGTTAAGGAATTTGATGTCATTGTAAAGATAATGAGTTGTAATTTATTATGTTTTATGAAAAAAAAGTTCCTGAAACCAATATAAAGAATACATATCACGAGTTGAAGTTAGCCGTATAGGAAACTGTTTTGCCTCCTTTTTTTTCTTAATATGATTAGGGGGTGGAAGGTTAACTGTTGCAGCAATTCGCTTGAAAATAGAAAAGAAGTAAAAAGGCGTAACAGAGTATAGACTAAATATTTCTCATTAAAAAAAGATGTCTATTCTCATACAATATTAATAATATCAATGAGTTTAAATTAGAACTGAGTGGTTGGTTCAGTTTTTTTATGAACTGAACAGTGAAGTTTACCTTAATTATAGTGACACATCTTAAAAAGACATCATTGGCCTAGGCCTATACCAGATTGTCTGTATCACATGGAAATATTGTTTTAAATTTTTATTTCATGATTTGGACTAATTACGGCTTCAAAATAGCGTTGAATGGTCTAACAGTGAAATGAATAATGTCTGTACATAATTTATTCATATTCTAAGATACTTCCCTGATGAAATACAGCGGCAAACCATCACGAAATTGACTAACCTGTCCACACGTGCAATTACCTGTCAGTCAGTCGGAATTATTTAGGTAATACCATCATTTCATTAATTCCAGTGAGTGGACTGTCTCTGCCCACAGACTTGTCTACACGCAAGTTTTAACGGCAGTTTCGATGCATCAAGGACGCCGCTTCGTGGCACCGACATCAGAAGTAACGGTCGTTTAACATTTTGGGCAAGCCGGCCAGTAAGTATCACTCACAAAGAAACAGAGGCACATAGGCGCGTAAGCTGTCTGGGGAAGGGGTTCTTATAAATCACTTATAGATCGGTTCATATATACTTTGTGTGTATATATATATATATATATATATATATATATATATATATATATATATATATATATATATATATATGTGTATGTGTGTGTGTGTGTGTGTGTGTGTGTGTGTGTGTGTGTGTGTGTAATGCTGCGTATGGAGGAACGAAACATGAGAGAAGAGAATAACGGAAATTGGTGAAATGATTTAGGGGACTGGTAATAATAATGGAATTTTGTTTCCTTTTCCAAACGTAAGGTTAGAATAAACAAAAATGATTTCCTTATCATATGGAACGAGAAAATAAGGTGGACCTTAGTTTGGAACGCAAAGGTTAGTATGAAAAATCTTAGATTTTGTCCATTAACCTGTTAAGCGTCACCCACGTAATAATACGTTTACTGCGATCTACTCGGTAGCGCCTTCAACGGGATATTACGTTCAAGACTTTAACTCTGCTTTTCAAGCTGTCAGCCCCGTAATAATACGTTTACTTGTATGGAAAATGTTGAAACATCATTTGGTAACACTCTCAGAACACGTAAGCTGTAATTGATGACTTATTTCCTCCCTGGCAACTCTTTTCAGTTGGTCGCTTTATGCCTAGATGACTATTTTTTTTCAGTACGCTTCGGGCGTTTTCAGAGACAACATAGTTTTGTACGTCGTTCTCAATGAATGTCACAAAGCGGAGGCGTATGTCTTCAGGTGAGATAAATCAAATCCTAGACGAGGTGTCTGATACTGAAGACATATTTGATGATGAGAGCTCTAGTTCTGAATCCTCCATGATGAGGATATTGAAGAAACAAACTTTTCTTCCAATAGCGGAAGTGAAGATGACTTCTCATTGCCAGTGACTGGACTCCAAGAGAGAGAGAGAGATCCCTTTACTTTTGTTGCTGATCCCGGCGTGAAATTTTCAGTTGAGGATAAAGAGAATCCATTAGAATTTTTGAGAAATAATTTGATGATGAAATCATTGATTACCTCGTGACAGAAACAAACAGATTTGCAAATCAGTTTCTAGATGAGAATGTAGAACATTTGTCTCCACAATCACGAGTACATAGATGGATTGTGTGTAGCCCCCTGCTTTAGAGATTGGCATACGAAAGAATAATAGTGCATGTATGTACAACACTTTTCATTCAGTATTTTGTAGTCTTATGAAATAAAATAATAGTAGTAGTAATAGTTTTTTTATCCTATCATTTAATAAAATTCCTACTCTTAACTACAGTACGAATTATAAGCATAAAAATCAATATTAACTTTGAAAAACTATCATCAGTGATATGACCGCTAATTGCAAGAAAAAGCGTGACGGTACGTTAGCGGCGAGCTCATCCGGGGGGGACGCTTAACAGGTTAAAGCAAAGTTAAGGTGAAATATTAGCAAATTACAACTTGGGAGTGATAAGAAGATTGACATATGAGATTGACATATACGACTTATATGGGCGGATTGAGGAAGATTTAATGCATTCGATAATAGAATGATACCAGCTTTTAATATGTAAAATTGCTGAATAATGAAATATGCATGTTGTATCAGAATGAGTTTAAAGAATGGTTTGTAGTGAGAGAACTGTAAAGATATGAAGAAGGAAAATTCTAGCGTTCAGTGACAGAATGGGAAACGAGTAACATGTTTTGGCAGAATTAGAGACAGCTCATAATCTGGATGTAAAAATAAGGACATTTTATGGTTAAATAAATGAAGGATATTAAATGATTGAAAAAATGAACGAAAAATATGATGTAGTAAAAAATATAACGGTATAGCGTAAAAGTATGAAAAGCATCATTGTCGATGTCAGTATTAAAAATTCTGCGACGTAGAATTCTGGTAAGAGAAAAGTACAGATGGAAATAACCATGAGAAATGTGTGTGTAAAGTGTGAAACGTTATAATGAGAAAACGTTTTCAGTAAATCTACATCATATAATATTGAGAGACATGCACGAGGATACAGTGTAGAAATTTAGGGCAAAATGAATTTATAGTCAGTGCGCAACGCATAATATTGTCACTCGTAGTAAAGATGTAGACTACAAAGTGTAACGGTAAATTGAGTAAATATTGTAGCCTGATGTTAAAGTGTACAAAGGGATGAGGAAATGAGAAGGCCGCAGTTTATAATACTGGTGGAGAAAAATGTATGTAATGTGTATGAAACGTAATCATTATGGGAAAATTACGATGCTACAATGGAAAATGCTAAGTAGATTATGTCATTATATTTACGCAGTATGTGATATTATGAGATTACAGTGTAAAATAGTAAACATAATCGTTTTCACTATGTATAATTTTGTTCATGCACGTTCACGGTATATTATAGCGTCTGCACTATAGAAGCAGGACAAATATCGTACAAAGTTACTCATCGAACATGTACGGCGTACAGTATAATAATATTATTAAGAGTTAAGTAGCGGAGCATATAATAGTACTCTCAAAAATATCGTGCGTTATGAGGCCAGTGCTGTGTATCTCTGTAGGGCAGTAAGATGTATTGATTTCCTTCTTCTTCTTCTTCTTCTTCCGGGCTTCAGGGGAGGCGGGGACGGCGGTGTAAGAAGGATATGTAGGCCTCTCGGACTGTAGTGGAAAGAGGCTCTCCTTAAGCCTACTGCCGTATTGATCAGGCCTCCTAAAGAATAGGTTATCGGCGAGGAATTTTCCAAGAACTCGGAAAGTCATGAAATTTTTTTTTTTCTCTCTCCTTTCTGGTTTTCTCTGATTTGAATCATCTGTTTTGGGGGACTTTTCCCGTTTTTGTTGCAGATTTTGTTGGTTTCTCAGCCGTCATTGATGCACATTATTGCTCGCCCTTAAGTCAAGTTTTGTTAAAACTTGTTTCTGTCACGGTCCCTGCCGGTATGCCGGGCCTCGTTGTAACACATTCGCACCAAGGTTCCCAAGGTCTGTTGAGAGTTTTTTTTAGTTTTCTGTTAAAGAAAACTATTGTGCCGGCTTTGTCTGCCCCTCACCCCTCAGATCTTAAAAAACTACTGAGGCTAGAGGGCTGCAAATTGCTATGTTGATCATCCACCCTCCAGTCATCAAACATACCAAATTGCAGCCCTCTAGCCTCAGTAGTTTTTTTTATTTTATTTAAGGTTAAAGTTAGCCATGAGCGCACTTCTGGCAGCGCTATAGGTACCAACATAGGCCACCACCGGACAGTGGCTGCGTTTCATGGGCCGTGGCTAGGCCAACACCAGGCAGAAAACTCGATTGCGCCGAAGAAACTTCGACTCATTTTTTACTTGTTTGTAATGTTGTTAACTATATTTCGCCCTTTACCCTTCATACATTTTTGGGACCAGAAGGAGTTACCCCTCCGTTATCCCTCCGTGCTAGGCATTATTGTATGGGATGAGGTTGTTAGCCACCATGCCCCTTCTACCATATATATGGTAATGGGGCTTCTGTGCCGAGGACGGCTGAAGTTGGTTGGCGACTTCCATTCAAGTACATGAGATGATCAGCGCTGCTTAACCTATCGAGAGACCAGTGGTCCATTCAAGGTTTTAGTTACTGAAGATTTATGCAGAAGTGAATATTGTGTATATAAATTAATATATCTGATTTGCTATCTTTCAGTAAATGTAAGTGTTATTACCCTGTTACTAAAACAGTCTATCGACACATTTATCACGAAATTGGCTGGTGATTAAATGTTTAATCTTCATGATGTCATTATAAATGTTATGGTGAATGACATCTGAATACAATATAAAATAATCATGCAGCTATGCCATCAGCTGTAGTCTTATTTAGTTGAGCTTCATATTTGTCTTGTTTCTATTTACGTTTTTTCCTGTTCTTCCTTTCTTTCTTTTTCCTTCTCGCCAGTTCCGTTTTTCCTGTCAATATATTACTGTTTATTTGTAATCCCCATTTTCCGTCTATATACCTCTCCGTTTTATTTAGCTTTTCTACCTTTCAGTTTCTCTTTTACCCCTTGTTTTCCTTTCTTGCTTCCGTGGATTCTCTCCCTGAAATCTCAGTTACTCTGTTCCTGCTGTTTTCTATTCCTTTCAAATACCTATTCTTTTTGTTGCTCTTATTTCTTCTTTTCATATTTTTTCCTGTCCCTGGGTTCTTTTTTTACCTTTTGTAATTCCACTCGTTCCCGTTGTATGAACTTCCTTATATTTCCTTGTTACCCTCCAGAAAATTTTCCTCTGAGGAAATTCTCTTCTTTATTGGCCCTTCAGAGCTCAGAGTAGTTGTCAGGATTTCCTTCTGATTGGCTTTTCTGGGTCTTCATTCCTGCCCTTGTAAAGTGATCCTTTCCTTTTACTTTATTCCTTCCTGTTTTCGTTTATTCTTATTTCTTTTATTTTTGTTTCCCTCTGCTCTCTCTGTCTCTCTCTCTCTCACACATATATATGTGTGTGTGTAAAGCATGTATTTGTGTGTATTTGTATGTATATATGTATATGATTCCCAAGTCCGGATGAATAGGGAGGGTTGGAGTCGGGAGGGGCATCCCGACGTAAAACATCTGCCAAAGCATACTGTAGTATAAGATGAGCCGTTCAGTGAGTTTTAGAGTGACCTGGAAAAGGATCACTTAAAAACAGCGACCCTGATTAGGTACTATTATATATATATATATATATATTATATATATATATATATATATATATATATATATATATATATATATATATATATATATATATATATATATATATATATACACACACAAGGGCGGGTATTTGGTAAAAACTGGAGAGGAAGAGAGATTTCCTGTTTTCATGCGCCCTTTATTACAATTCCTCTCCGAAACCAAATCTTTCTGTACGAACTGTCCCTAAATTGCCTCTTACCAGCCTCCCGCTGATACTTCGACGTTTTATGATGAATTATACAAAATAAAACCGTCATTTTCCGGCTATTAATATAAACCTTATTCCAAGAATCCCTTTAATTTGAGCTCTTTACTTAAATTTAAAGAAAGATCCAGTCCTTTATTGAACTTTGGTGTGATAGAAATGTCATTGGCCCAGAAGGGACCTAGGGACAGGGGTCGTCTGCTCACGGAGGTTGCTGAAGGTGAGGGTGACGATCTCATCATGGTGTTCGCTACAGAACAGGGGCTCAGTCGTCGCAACCTGAATTCTTTAATATAATCAATAATTGTTACATGAAATAAAATATGACGATTCTGAAATATTGGCTAGAGCCTTAAATGACTCACTCTTAAGAATTTTTTAATCCTTGTCAGTTTAACAGAATGTTCCTCCAGTAAAACTCCCAGTCTTCTGGGACCCTAAAGTCCCTTGTTAGTCACTCGACTTTCCTGCGTTATCCTTCTTGCATTTGTGTACCTTTTTATTGATTGACTTTTCATCACAATTTGTATTTTTACTCGAATTTTTTTCTGATTCGTTTGATAATGTATGTATTATTATTTTGTTAGTTTTGAAAGACGGTATAATTATGGTCCAAAAACGTTGGTCAGTTAAAATAACATATACCTGATTGCACAACACGTCTATTCCTCGCACACTGCTTACATATATATATATATATATATATATATATATATATATATATATATATATATATATATATATATATATATATATATATATATATATATATTATGTATGTATGTATGTATGTATGTATGTATGTATGTATGTATATATATATATATATATATATATATATATATATATATATATATATATATATATATATATATATATATTCAATTATCTGTCTGTTTATATATATATATATATGCATACAGACCCTTGTCTAATCTATTGTTTTAATTTTCCCTTGCAAGTATGAATAAGTGTGATGGTTCTGGCATGTGTTGTACGATTAATAGACATTCTCTCTCTCTCTCTCTCTCTCTCTCTCTCTCTCTCTCTCTCTCTCTCTCTCTCTCTCTCTCTCTCGTGATCATTTCCTTTTGTCTTATTAAATCAATTCGTGATGGCTTCCATACAATCTCATCAAGTTAATGCACGCACCATCGTTTCTTTCAATATCGGCGAAGGCGTGCATTGATATTGGCTTGAGCGAGACCGGAGTTCTCAGGAGATGTATAGGATGAGCCGAGCGAAATTGGCAGAGAGAAGCAAACCTGACATGACAGATCGCCTCCAATTTCGCTGAATTGGTAATATCTTGCCGTGGGGAAGTTGCCCGATGTGTATATCCCCCGCACTAGGGGTTGAAAATGTTTCTCAATCTTTGAGATGAGAGGATTTAGTTTTATCTTTTGCCCGAGATGAAGATTCTGGGATTTTTTTTTTTTTTTATTTGTCTGATGAGCAAGCTCTCTTCTTTTCTATTTGGATTTTTTGTCATGGAGTAAGATGGAGGTTTTTTTTTATCTCTTTCACTGTCATGTTTTCTCAACTTTATCACTGACATAGAAACTGAACGTTTAAGTTTGTTATATTTCGCTTGCGCTTTGTACAATGTTTCTTATCAGAATTTTTTTATGTGCCGCATGGAATGATCATCTATCAGCTCAGCGCTTCCTCTTTTGCTTTCTATCGTTTTTTTTTTTTTTTTTTTTTTTGCGAAAGAGAAATGTAAATGTAGTTAGAAGACTTATTACTGCGGTATTTTTGTCTGCCTTCTCTGAGGGACAGCTACATAAGCCATGTTAATCCTGCACACCATGGCGCCCTTAGGAGTTTAAATACTCACGCGCTAAAAAAAAAAAAGGAAAAAATGGTCAATACATGCATTATTAAAACAAAAACAAAAGTCGTTGGTTAATCTCATAGGGGTCCGATTCACTGGATCACAATAAGGCCCGAGAGCCACTGGGGTGAAGGAGTGACTGTATCTTTCTCGCTTGCTTTAATATCATACAGTCACTGATATACCTCTCGTGTTGTATTTTTTTGCAATCAATGCAGGTTCAAACTTAAAACATTTTTTTCTTCCGGAAAAGTAAACTAGGATAATATTTCACAAAATGTAAGTTGAAGATTTTCTAACTAAACAATATAGCTAGAGAGACTCTCTCTCTCTCTCTCTCTCTCTCTCTCTCTCTCTCTCTCTCTCTCTCTCTCTCTCTCTCTCTCTCTCTCTCTCAAGTGAAATGCGGCTGAGGAAATCCGTAGGGTTTTCTTAGCCTTGCTGTCCTCGTCGTTTGCTGTAGGTCGGGACCCCCTCGATATGGGACCACCTTGACGTGGTGAGGGGGCTCTTGAACCCCAGGAATCTGTTCCCGGGTTTGAGTCCAAGAGTCCCATATGCCATTGTATATTTGTTTGGATTAATTTTTGTGGAATTTTCCACTTTTACTAAATTTAGTGGACCTGATAAATAGGAAAAGATATCATAACTGGGATTGGGTTTATATCCGAAGCTAAATAGTGGGAACTGTGGTAGGACCATCAGCTGCCCGATAATGTTCGGACCTGAGAGATATCAGGCGGAACTATTCTTCAGGGCTGGACCACGGATTCCAGGGGGGTCTGGTTCTGGGGATAGGACTCTCGGCATTCTATCGGGTTTGCCCATAACATGATTAGGGTGGGGATGATTGTATTCCAGTAATATTGTCTGTCCTAGCAAGCGGGTTTGGCTTACACTTGGGCCGCTCTAAACATGTTGTGCCATCCCCTGTGGGGGTAGGGTAGGGGTGGACGTTTGGGAGTCGGTTCTCACTCGTGCCATTGGTGGAAGAAATATTCCCTGAAAGGCTCATGATATCTTTTTAAGGTTTTTAGTTTTATAATTTTTTTAAACTTAAATCTTTATGATAAGTCATTTTAAAGATTCAAGTAACCCTGGGCCCTCTGATGGCATTGTTCCGGCACAGATGACGACCGCTGCTCCGGCACAGAGCAAATCTTCTTACATGGAAATGGACAATTCTCTGGATAATCCAAATAATCAAAATCAAAGTGGTATTAAAACCTTAATACCTTATAAAACTCCCAAAAAGAGTATATACCGACATGACCCAACCTTGACTCACTTCGACTCCCTCTTTGGGAGTGGAAGTTGGTCAAGGTTTCTAACCATGGAAGCTGACCAAAAATTTTCAGCTTTAAAACTAGAAAATTATTTATTAAATAGACATCCAACGACAGGTATGTCGTTCAGACAAGTAAAGGAAAACACTTGGCTTATAGAAGCCACAACAAAAAGTCAGTCCGAGGACTATTTGTCTTTGAGAAATATAGAGTATTAACATAAAAGTGAAAAAAACATGATACTATGAACAGCATTCAGTGTGCCATTGTACTTCCTGAAAACAACAACGAACCAGTCGATAAGAGAATGCTATTGGACTCTCTCAAAAAAAGATACCCAAAGGTCCAAGATTGTGAGGTATATGCTGTACCAAGTAAAAAAAGCAATAGACAAATATTAAAAATAGCAAAAATAAAATTTGAGGGTGAAGATCTACTAATTACTAAAGAAAATGGTAAATGCTCGACTAACATGGCACATTCGAGAAAATAAAATTTTGACTCCCACTCAGTTCAGGTCACAATGTAACAAATCTACACTGGATTCTCTGTCTAACTTGGAAGACCACTTACGAAGAGAATTTGGACGAAAACAAATTTCTATATCTGTCTTTTTTGACATTGAAAAGGCATATGATACTACATGGAGATATGCAATATTAAAAACATTACATAAAAACAGCATCCGTGGGCATTTACTTAGGTGTATCCAAAACTTTTTAACAAATCGCACTTTTCAAGTGAAAATTGATGATGTATTGTCAAGTACATTTCCACTTGAAAATGGTGTTCCACAAGGAAGCGTCCTTAGTGGCACACTGTTTACTTGAGCAATGAATGATAGCAGTAATAATCTACCTATCGGAATTAAAAGTAACTTGTATATGGATGATTTTACCATATATTATTCAGCATCTCTCATAAAACATGCAGAGCGGACCATAAATAAAAATAGATGAATGGGTCTCATCTGTGAGCTTCAAATTTTCTATACAAATAACTCAGGCAGTAATGTTTTATAAAAAATATAAAGTGGGAAAAAGGTGAAGAAATAGACTTAAAAATCAGAAATCATTCCATACCAATTGGCCAAACAGCAAAATTTTTGGGATTAGTATTTAATACTCACTTACACTGGAAAGCCCACATAGCATACATGAAATCAAAATGTAAAAGAGCATTAAACCTAATTAAAAAATTATCGAACACTACTCGGGGAGCCGATAGACATACCCTTACTGTACTGTATAAAGCAACAGTGTTGTCTATCATTGATTATGGAAGCGAAATATATGGCTCGGCATCAGACGCAACGCTGAAAACGTTAGGCCCAGTTCATAATGAAGGCCTTAGAATATGTGCAGGAGCTTTTCGATCATCACCAACGTCTTCTTTACAAGTTGAATGTAGTGAACTGCCTCTCTCTCTCCATAGAGAGCTAGTAACAATGAAGAGTGCTCTGAGAATTCAGACAAATGATTCTCAAACCAAAAAATTATTTGGATTAAGAGATGTGCTTATAAACAATCATCCACCTCCTTTCCCAATTAGAGCTAGAAGATAGTTTGAGTCGCTATATATAAATATATATAGTTACCTTTGACATTAAAATTACCTCCTCCTTGGACAATGAATAAAATGAGAATTTGTACACACTTAAAATATTTATCAAAAAGTTATTCATGTACTCCAGAACACCATAGACAACAAACAGTAGAACATATAGTCTGAAAAGGTCCACATTACACAATATACACCGACTGATCTGAGTCACTATACGGAGTGGGATATGCTGCAGTGTCCCCAGACAAAACGTATCAGTTCTCTCTACCAGATAATACCTCGGTATTTACAGCTGAGTTATGTGCAATAGCATCAGCCATAAAGATCATTAGAGAAGCCTCATGTAAAAAATTTGTGATTTATAGCGACTCCAGAAGCGCTATAGAAGCCATTCAAAGCTATAAAAAAATGATATTGTACAGCATATTAAGTTTTCACTCCATAAATAAGGGAAAAAAATATTGAAATATGTTGGATCCCTGTCCATGTAGGAATTAAGGGAAATAAAGAGGCTGAAAAGGCACCTAAAGAAGCAGTCGACATGGCGAGAGCAAATGTAGACATCCCTATTAGTGACTATATATAAGATATATAAAAACAATCGTTGTAAGTAAATGGCAAAATATGTAGAATGAAGAACCTGAAGGTAATAAATTAAAATAGATAAAATCCAGTGTTGGAAAATGGAGTTCGTCATATCAGAGAGAGAGACACACACACAAGTAATTTTGACACATCTTCGAATAGTCCATACTCGTTTGACACATGGACACTTAATGAACAGCCCATGTGGCCCTCCTCCCAAATGCCCAGATTGTAAAGTGTTCATAACAGTTAAGCATATACTGTGTGAATGTCCAAAATATAACCTGCAGCGATTATCAAATTTTGGAAATAGATCAATAAAAGAAATTTTTTCAGAATCTTCAGCATTTTCAGTAATACCCATTTTAATGTTCACGAGAAGCTGTGAGCTAATTGACAAATTATAAAAAATCAATCAATCAGTCTAATGAATTTTAAAGCAAGTAAATTTTAAGATTTTACTCAATTTATTCTTAATTTTAATATACCTTTTTGGTGAGTGTGTATGGAAATATTAGTATAAATTTATTTATTGTGTGAGTGTGTTCCAGTATAAAAGTGTATGCCTTTTTGCAGCTTTTAATTTCATTTTCATTCAAGTGACCTATTTGGTCCCAATGCCAGGCTTCTAGCCTAGACCTGTCATTTCAACCAGATCCTTCGGGCCAGCCCTATGAGAGCTGATGATCAGCTCAGTGGTCTGGTTAAACTTCTTTAATAATAATAATGTAGCTCGGGAGCGCTCTAGTGTATGTCACCTATCACTGCAGAAATTCAAAATTTAAGCTTGGATTATTCCATACTCGCCTTTATAGTCCACAGGTTTTCACTGGAAATCTCTCTTATTCTCCCATCGGATTATTATTTGCCACGGTCAGGCGCTCTCTCTCTGGTAGCTTGGTTGGTAACGCATCAGGCTGACAACTAGACAACCGGTGTTCAAATCTCGAACGGTGCTAGGAGGGACAGATGGGCGCTCTTCTGAAATCTATTGTGCCCTTTTTACTTATGCTATGTTGTGGGTCGCAGCTAGGGTGGATGAAGAGAGAGAGAGAGAGAAAATTGGACGTCTGTTCATTGCTCTTTCAAATTGAGTGCCAACAAAACGGTAGAGCCTCGACGAGGTAATACTCACCACACTCTGGTGAGACTATTTATTAGATGTTCATTCTCTCTCTCTCTCTCTCTCTCTCTCTCTCTCTCTCTCTCTCTCTCTCTCTCTCTCTCTCTCTTCATCCACCCTAGCTGCGACCCATAACATATCAACAATAAAATACTGAATGATGTGCTGCACTCAGTTCATGCTTTCCAACTTGGCTTCCGTAGACTCTAAACGCGGTGCCACACGAGTACGTTTCCTGGCATCTTTTAGCATGTTGGCGCCAGACTTTGGACAATTATTGGCTAGTTTATTCTCATGATCTGGCGCCGCAAAATAGCCTAGGTTGGAGGCAAAAATTATCTTATTTTACCTTTCGCGTGCGCATCATCACAGAAAAGAACATAAGCAGCGTCGATTGTACAAAAGCTAAAAGAAATTTGCTGCTTGGTGCAAAGTTTGGCTGAAGGATGCCAAAAGAACTCGGGAAACGTACCTCTTAGATTGCCTTAGATCTCTTCAAATCTTTTGTACCTAACCTATTCTTTGAACTAAACTATCTCCTACAATCATCCATTTAATTTACTCTCAAATATCTTTATTAATCACCCGCTCGCTTTTTCTTCGCCATCCATATATGTATTAATTGCGCAATCTTCTTGGTTACCGTTTACCCGTATGCTTTTCTTCTTGCTCATTTTTAAACTCGGCAGTGTCTGGTAAATACTTCCAAGATTTGTCATTATTTTCTGTAGTTTTTTTTTTTTTTGCTAAAGCTATTTTTTCTATTTCATAAATTCTCTAGGCTTAAATTTGTCTTTTATACCCTTGTTGTTTAAACAAATTATTCAGGAACCAGTTCTGACTACCTGATTCTCTCTCTCTCTCTCTCTCTCTCTCTGGTAAGTCATGGTCGTTCGTACAGTCTCAGAGATTATGCATGATGTATGAGAATTACATCCTTGATAACATTTAAGATTGTAGGCGAACTTAAAAAAAAAAAAACTGTTAAGCTGCCTTTATTAAAAGCTTTGCTAAATGTTTCCTGTGGATGGGGAGTGGATCTTTCATTTTGCCTCCTTAGATAAGGAGGCCGAGACGGGTAGAAGAATAAATCTGCTGTAGTCCTCGTTTCAGGAGGAATTTTTGAAAAACAGAAGTGGTATCTTTTTTTACCCCACCCCTATAAGTGGAAAAGGCATATTGTAAATATTGTACCTGGTTGATAGACGATTATGGTGGGCCACAGCCATGATCAGAAAAAGGCTTGGGCAAACAGCTTCATACCAAAAAGACTTGCTTAAAATCTGTAGAGTAAGACCTTTTAGAGCCATCTTTCTAAGGGGAGAAGTCTTATGAAGTATATGATGTACTGTATATGTATACACAAACACGTCATATGTAAGTTTCTAGGTTCATAGATATTCATTCATAAAGAAATGCGTTTCCTTTAACATATAGGAGTTCAAGCTTTAAAATCTCTAGGCTTTTATTGCCCCCTGTAAGACAGAATAATTACGGTCCAGTGATGTAGCGGTTTCTTTACCTAAAATTTAATTCCATGTAGTGTACTCAACAGCATAGCAATATTGGTTCAATGTGCACTGTATAATATATATATATATATATATATATATATATATATATATATATATATATATATATATATATATATATATATATATATGTATATATATATATATATATATATATATATATATATATATATATATATATATATATATATATATATATGTATATATATAGATAGAGAGCTAGATAGATAGATATACATATATAATATATATATATATATATATATATGTACCTGCTTGTCTTTTCCCTTTTTAATATACAGTAATCCTTCAATTATCCGGATCACCATTATCCAGAACTCGATATTATCTGACACACCTGGATCAGGGACCAAGGCCCCAAAGATATGATATATATGAATTTTAAAAAAATTTTAAAAATCACCCTCCGATGGTTGGCAACGCTGTTCAGCCTCAGGAAAATGATGGTAACAGTGCTTGCACTCAAACCGACGAGTAAGTGTTTTTGAGGGGTGGGGGAGGCCTCTAGAAGTTTCCAAGGTGGGTGGGAGTCAGAGGGCTGGGCACCATGGGAGAGGAGGGCTGTGTGAAATGAAGGATAGAGAACAATCACTGAGGTATGTTTACATCAAAGCCTAAGTACAGTAACACACACCCTCCTTTACCTTTTTGTTTAGATTTTATACTACAGTAGTCTCGTCTATATTTTTACTGTATTTTCCGATTTTTTTTATTTTTTCAAGCCAAACGATAAATGCAATCGTGTGCGAAGGCTACGCATGCATGATGCACTCATTCCGTGGCGTCTGTTATCTTGCTACATACGAAATCCGCATTTTAGATATTTTTACGGTGATTAGATATGAAATATCAACTGAGATAAAATATTCTCCTGTGCATTGTTATGATGTGTGTGATAATCATACTCAGAGTCAACTAAACAAGTAACGAAGTACGGTGCAGTAAATGAAAAAAATGTCAACACGTACGTACCTATGCACGCACCTTCTTCGATAGTATCGTGAATTTCCTGGAGTTTGTATAGTTTTGTGGGTTTTTTTTTACATGCTTTTATTTAACTTGACTTCTGCGTCTGTCTGTCTATTTGGGTCAAATCTTGTAACTCAATTTTCGACATGTTGTCTCCGTCCAATGGACTTGAAATTTTGCAATACAATCTTACATGATCAGTAGGTCAGCAGTGACCTTTGGTGACCTTACACATAGGCGTAACAAGCCAGGGGGGGGCTGTGGGAGCTGCAGCCCCCAAGATTTGGGCAGACACAAATTTTTCAGGCAGAGTAGCCAATGTAGCAGGACTATTCAACTGGCTATCCAACCATTGCAATTTATTTCAGTAACAGCTATTATTTATTTAGTATATTACATTAAAAAGTATAACACAAACTAATTACTCAGTTCAGCTTTATACTGTAGGTTTTATGTAATACGTGTAAATGTGGGTGAAATTTAGCAGTTAACCTTCATTTTTACATGGTGCGTAGAATAAATGGGCAGTGTCTTCAATGAAGGGTGGTTTCTTCCTTCACACACACACACATTATATATATATATATATATATATATATATATATATATATATATATATATATATATATATATATATATATATATATATATATATATGTATATATATATATATATATATATATATATATATATATATATATATATATATATATATATATATATATATATATAATATATATATATATATATATATATATATATATATATGTATATATATAATTGCTTGGAGTTAAAGGCAAAATATATTTCGGGCAAAGAGAGTTCAGGCCCCCCAGATGAGAAGGGTCCCGTACGCCCATGAACCTACCGTACAGTAGTGACCTCAGGATTTATATGAAACTCTTCGGATTTTTCACAACTTCTTTGACTCAGTAGAATCTATCTTCTATGTACTGTATAACCCCCTCCCTTCCCTCCTCCATCCCCTCCCATTCAGCCTCCCTCCCTCCCCCTCCCCAGCACACGATCAAGTATTAATTTAGCTGTGTCTTGCCTCTTCCCTCCCCTCCCTTTCCCTCTTCCCTCCCCTTCCCCAAACACACGATCAAGTGTTAATATACCTGTGTCTTCCCCCTCCCCTTCCCTCTTCCTCCTCCTCCCCTCCCTTCCCTCTTCCAGCCCATCCTCTTCTCCCTCCTCCCACTTCCCCATTCCTAAGCACACAATCAAGTGTTAATTAGCTGTTTCCTCCCCCTTTCCTCCCTTCCCCTTCCCATCGCCCTCCCCTCCCCCTTCCGGAGCACACAATCAAGTGTTAATTTAGCTGTGTCCTCCCCTTTCCTCTTCCATCATCCTCAGTTTCCCCCTCCCCTCTCCCTTCCCCCTCCCTTCCTTTACCCCTTCCCTCCCTTCCCACTCCCCTTTCCTTCATCTACCCCTTCTTCCTCCTCCTCCTCCTCCTCCACCCCTCCCTCCTCTTTCCCTTCCATCCCCTTCCCATTTCCCTCCTCCACTTCCCTTCTCCCTTCTCCTCTCCTTCCTCCTCCCCTCCTCTCCTCTTACCTGCCATCTTACCTCCCCTTCCCTTACCTTCCACCTTCCTTCCCTTCCCCTTCCCTTTCCCTCCTCTTCCCCTTCCCTTCCATTCCCTCCCCTCCCATTCCCTTCCCTTCCCTTTTCCCCTCCCCTTCCTTCCCCATTCCCCTCCCATTCCCTTTTCCTCCCTTCCCCATTCCCTTTCCTCCCCCCCTCCTCCTCCGTAAACGGATATCAGCTTCGTGTAACTACAACCATAAATCGGTTACAATTTCTGTCAAAACTAAGAAGTATAAGATAATAAAGTAAAATAAAACTTTTAAACATGCTTTCATTAAAACGCAGTAAAAAGCAAAATATAATTTTTTGAGACACACCTGGATTTTCGTACAATTAATCATGTCTACAAAAAGAAAAGCGTGGGGGGCCCCAAACATGGAAGGAAATCCTACAAGAATTATTTTATTTCTTGTAGCATTTCTTTCCATGTTTGAGGCCCCACGCTTTTATATTTGTAGACATTAGTAATTGTAAGAAAATCCTTGTGTCTCTCAAAAAATTATTTTTGACTTTTTAGTGAATTTTAATGAAAGCATGTTGAAACATTTTTTTTATATATTTTTTTATTATATTTATATTACAGTAATTAACATTTAAATAAAAACATGTGTGCAGTACTGAGATCCGGTATAGAGAGAGAAAAAAAGTTAAGTATACCTTAGTTTTACCAGACCACTGAGCTGATTTACAGCTCTCCTAGGGCTGGATCGAAGGATTAGACTTATTTTACGTGGCTAAGAACCAATTGGTTAGGAGAGAGAGAGAGAGAGTAACACACACTCCTCCACGACTTTATTTGGTATTATATGCTACAGTGCTCTCATTTATGTTTTTACTGTATTTTCTCAATTTTTTTTTTACAACCCAAAAGGTAAACACAATCGCGGGCGCAGGGTACGCATGAGCACATATGCACTTACTCATTCTATGGCTTCAGTGAACTTGCTACGGCTTGTTTGGTTTTTCTTGCTTACATATGAAATTCATATTTTAAGTATTTTTACAGTGATTAGAGATGAATTATCAACATTGATAAAATATTCTTTCGTCTACTGTTACGATATGTGTGAATAATCATACTCAGAGTCAACTAAACTTTTAGTGAAATACAGTATAGTAAATTAAACGAAGCAAAATAAATGGCAGCGCGTACGTCAGTATGCACGCACTCGTGGATGGCGGCGTCGGGAACTTCGTAGAGATTGTATAGTTTTCTGTTTTTATGTTTATGATATAGTGTATAATTTATATTTCATTAACCGATACTGAGATCCGAGAGAGAGAGAGAGAGAGAGAGAGAGAGAGAGAGAGAGAGAGAGAGAGAGACAACAACTGAGGTTTGTATACATTGATGCCTAATACAGTAACACAGACTCCTTCACTATTTTATTTATAATTTATGCGTAGGGTGCGCGCGTACGCAAGCACTCATTAACTCAATAACTTTTTAGTAGTTAATTAGCGAATAGTTGTTTTCTTTCTGTTGTTTGTGCGGTATTTATTTACTTTTGGCGTTCCCAGTGCACCTTACTCTGTTGACTGCTGTAACTCTTTGTGACGGATCTTTGCTGAATAAAGCCTTGAATATGCATTGAGGTTTTTTATTACATTCTAAAAATGATTTGCTTTGAACAGTCGTCATCGAGAAATGCCATATGTACTAGAGATGTAAACACGGGGTGTTTTAATGCACGGCACAAGCACTGTGTATCACAAACCGAACGAATTTCATTTTGGGTAGATTGTGCTAGGCTAGGCTTTCAAACAAAATCGCTAGACTTATGGCTCAAGTGACAATTCATAACCATCTCTTGTAATTAAAAACCGCATACCAGAGAACTGACATAGACAACATCGAGTTTATATGACGTTTACAAGCGAATCGGAAAACCCCTGTTTTACGATATTGAGGGATTTTACTTTAACCCGCAGGCTACAGAATTTATTTGACTCTCATTCCCGGCTGAATGCACATTTGAAAAGGCTTCGAGTTAAAAAAAAAAAAAAAGAAAAAACTACTACATCTTTCAGCACTATATTTTCAGGATTGAACTTTATTTTAGCTTGCAAATAATATCATGTGTAAAAAATTATTAAAAAGAGGAAAAAGTAAAAAAAAAAATGGAAATCCGTTGGATTCTGAGAACTTTGTTAGTGGCACAAGTAATCCTTTCTGTACACAAGCAATGTATGATATATTCATGTTACACATTTGCAGCACTTCATGTACATTCTGTGTAAGTGCTATACTTCAAAACATGTACATGATAATACAGATATCTTCATTTGTGATACTAACCATCCTTTCTGTAGATCATCAATCTGATATCTGTCCCTTGCAAGTACTATTCTGAAACCTGGCTTATCTAATATGAAACTGTTTTCACTAAAATAACTTTCAGTGGTAGGTTTTTGAATGAACCCCATTTCAGAAAAGCTTGCATATCCATAGAAATTAGTTGTGTCTACCGGTGATACCTAGATCTTTTAGGCAAAACTACTTCTTAGCTATCATAGACTAGATATATTTATTTGATTCTTTTACTTATATCATCATCTATTTCATAAGGAAAAATTTAGCAAAGCATTCATAAGGGGTCAAGTTTTCACGCCCAGTTACCCTTTGAGATTCTGTATTGCTAATTGTGTTACCTATTTTTTGGGGATTATTATTATTGAATTCAACTTCAGTCCATATGTATGGCACAGCAACATCAACACAAGAGTCTGTTGTAGGGGTATCATCATCAGCATCATCATCCTCACATTCCACCAGATCAGGATCATCAATATCACAATCAGATCCCGAATCAGATGCAAACAATGTTCCTTCGATTTCTTCCAGGGAAATGTATGTGTATATATATATATATATATATATATATATATATATATATATATATTACACCAAACGTTTGAATCTATGTATGTATCTATATATAAAAATGGATGTATGTATGTGCGTGTGTGAGTGTGTGTGTGTGTGTATGTGCTGGCATAACTATGAAACACATTGAGCAATTTCAACTGGGCTTGGTATACATATGACTTACTATCTAGAAATCAGCACTGTGGGGGTAAGGCATCACTAGCACCAAAGGGCACCAAAGTGGGTGTTAGGGAGAAGAGAGAGAGAGAGAGAGAGAGAGAGAGAGAGAGAGAGAGAGAGAGAGAGAGAGAGAGAGAGAGAGAGAGAGAGAGGGGGAAGAGAGAAAGAAAGAGTAAGAGAAAGAGGAAGTGAGAGAGTGAGAGGGAGGGGAGTGAGAGGGAGAGTAGAGGGGGAGGGGGTGTTAGGGAGGAGAAAGAGGGGAAAAGTGAGAGAGAGAGAATAGAGGAGGTGTTAAGGAGGAGAAAGAAGGAAAAAGAGAGAGAGAGTTTATCAGTTGTCATTCCAAGTTATCATGGGCAGTGCCAGGTTGGTCAGCTAGTGTGTATGTGTATATATATATATATATATATATATATATATATATATATATATATATATATATATATATATATAAATGGATGTATTTGTGTGTGTGTGTGTTTGTGTTTGTTCCAGCATAAATCTGCAACACATTGAGCAGTTTCAACCAAACTTGGTATACATAATATGACTTACTATCTGGAAAAGAATACCGTGGGGGTAAGTCATCACTAGTGCCAAAGGGCACCAAAAGGGGTGGGAGTGGGAAGGGGGTTTATTATAGCTCATTTCAGTGTGCATATGACTTATTATCTAGAAAAGAATACTGTGGGAGTAAGACATCACTGGCACCAAAGGGGGTGGTGTGGGAAGGGGGTGGCATGTAAAGATAACTGAAAACGACAGATATTAGTGTCTAATCCATAGCTTTCGAGGTCACCGAGATGAACAGTGACACTCCCGATGCCCTTTATGTCCAAGTTCACCTGGATAGGAAAGGCAGGTGAGAAGAGGTGAAAAATAAAATTTAAAAAATGACAGATATTAGTGTCTAATCCATAGTTTTCAGGGTTGCTGAGATGAATGATGACATTCCCAATGCCCTTTAAGTCCAAGTTCAGCCCTGATAGGAATGGGGGATGAAAGGGGTGAAATATAAAATTTCAAATATGTTGTGCAGTGTAATTGAAGCAACTGTCATAACAGAAATGGGAGAGAGTGAGAGGGAAAGGAAGTGAGAGAGAGAGTAGATGGGGTGTTAGGGAAGTAAAAGAGAGAGAGAGAGAGATAGTTTATGGGTTGTCATTCAGAGTTTTCCCGGGCAGCGTTGGGTTTGTCAGCTAGTATATTTACTATATATGTATATATATATATATATATATATATATATATATATATATATATATATATATATATATATATATATATATATATATATATATACATCTATATATGTATGTATGTTGTATGTATGTATGTATGTATATGTATAATGTGAGAGAGAGAGAGAGAGAGTCAAAAGTTCTGTACAGAATATATATATATATATATATATATATATATATATATATATATATATATATATATATATATACATATATATATATATATATATATATATATATATATATATATATATATATTGTCACGAAGTGATCAAGTACCTGGTTATTACACAACTATTAAATCCAAAAATTTACCTCACTTCAGCCAGATACCTGAAACCTCATAACAATAATATTACGACTGAACACTCTAAAGGTAACAGTGATCCCTTAAAACTTGGTTATCACTTGAAAAATCAATCTAAGTTTATCAAGTTATTTGTGAGGTAACAACTGTTAAGCAATAAATATACTAGAGGGGAAAGGGCATCACTCCATCAAACAACTATAATTGTTTCCCTGGTCCTAATTCACTACAATAAATATGAAGGAGAACAAAGTATGTTTCCTTCAGTGTTACTGAGTTAATTCTCATTTTTTTTTTCTTGACGCCCCACCTTTTATTCCATGCGCTGTCAGACGTATAGTTAATCTACAACAATAAATCTAAATCCACTAAAACATAAATTTTTTATCAGAATTTATGTGAATTTTGATCATAATTTATGATAATTATTAATATAAGTGTTAAATATATACCCCACTGCTTGGTTGTATTGCTAAATTAAATATTTTTGGCTTTGTTAAAAACATATTTCATAGCTATAAAGCAATGAACCCAAACCAGCAAGTCCAAAGATTTTCTCCCAAAACAGTTGTCTTCCTCATTCGTGCATGCATAGTAGTTGCTAATGCAACACGACGTGCAAGATGTATGATGATTGTATATCCTTTTTCTTTATTAGTTAAAATGCGAATTTTCTCATTAATTTGATCGTTTCTGCTTTGTTTTTACCTTCAGAATTCGTTATAGCGACTACTTCGAAACGTCATGATGACATATATTGTTATAAATTCACTTTGAATGAGGTTTATGGGGTGTTTTGGCAACAACGTTTCACTTCTATGTTGTTGCACAAGAGACTGCCCTCCTCCCCTCCCACACAACTACACAAACACACAGACACACTTGAGTGTGAATTGTAGAAATACAATATTTTTTATTCATTGTCTTTGTTCAGTGGAGATGCTTTTTTTATTCTCTTCTGATAGAGGAACATAACTTCCCGTCCCCCTTCCCTTCCCCTCTATCTTCCCCTCACCCTCCCCTCCCCTTCCCCCTTCTATTCCCTACCCATATACTGTTATTCAGAGTTTTCCCAGGCTGTGCCAGGTTGGTCAGCTAGTATTATATAAAAGTGAATGTTTGTTTATTTGTTTGGATTCTCTAGAAATCTGAACTGCTTGACAGACCCAAACAAAATTTTGCATGCCACCCCTATGTCACCCCAGAAAGGTTCATATCTCAAAATCAAACCCCTACCATGTGACAGACCTACAAACACAGACAAAACAAATGAAATTTTTGTTTTTACGTCACCTTTTCCTTCAGTGCTTTATGGGTTAATTCTCATTTTTCACCTGATGCTCCACCTTTTCTTCCAGGCGCTGACAGACGTATGATTAACATACAACAATAAATTCCCTATAACATCAATTTTTATTAGAATTTACTTGAATTTTGATCATAATTTATGATAATAATTAATATAATTGTTTATTACCTCGATAAATTCTACATTGAAAACCTAAATCGAATTTTTCTTTCGGTAGTAAGCAAAGCTGAGTCGGCCCATTGTAGCAGTGGTTAAACCCAACGCTTTCGACCTGCAGAAACCACCACCAAACTCTCTCTCTCTCTCTCTCTCTCTCTCTCTCTCTCTCTCTCTCTCTCTCTCTCAAACACTTCGGAGCAAAATCTCTATCTGTGAGGTTTATTACTAAATTATTGCCTAGAGAGAACAACAACAATTTACGATGCAAAAAAAATGGAAGGCAGCATCTGCATAAGGACGAAAAAACATTAGTCGGCAATCTTTGGTGCATATAGTATAGAAGTTGAGATGATATATCATTCAAGGTTAAAACTACCAAGACCTGTTCAAAGGAATCATCTAAAACTGACCAATACATGCGTGGCATGAGAATTACCTCCTCGAGTCTCTCTCCCGAGTCTGCTTAGGCCAACAACTGCGAATTTCCTCATTAATTCGTTCGTTCCTTCTCCTTTTTAATCTTCGCAATTCGTTATACTGTAGTGACTGCTTCGTGATGATACTTTGACGTATTTCGTTATACAGTCGGTTTAATGGGAAATTTCTTGCAATTTTGATAGCCAATTACTGTTCAAAGGTAGATTAGACTAAAATACGACTTATTAACAACGCGTTTATTTTTTAGTGACGGAAAGCCTTAAAGTAGTAAGGCCCTATGGCAAAACTAAACTATGTGGAGAATTCAGAAATGTAAAGATGATATTATACTAGCAAATATTTCAGAAATACCAAAGAAACATCATTAGCAATCTAAGTCGTAAAGACAAAAACGTTAAAAAGACAGATTATTTACACACATACATACACACACACACACACACATATATATATATATATATATATATATATATATATATATATATATATATATAT
>NC_089788.1:29516752-29534252 GCF_040412425.1 Macrobrachium rosenbergii | reverse complement strand
GTGATGCATAAATTGGAACAAATTTAGAATTTTCTTAGAGAAACTGTGAAATTCCAAAAAAAAAAAAAAAAAGAAAAACTGTGAAATTCTAAAAAACACAAAGAAAAATGTGAGAGGAAGTGAACATAAGCTGAAGAGTGGGTTTTGTCAGTACAGGCTCCGAAAAGAATCTCCTACTCCTTGTGCCTTACCTCGGCGTAGCAGCAGTTTTCGGTGCGCTTTTGTGCAGTGAAACCTCAGTGGAATCCGTGAAAATGGACCCAGGTCTGGAAACCACCTTTGGAATCAAGAATTTGCTGCTGGTTGCTGTTTTTGGATTGACTAGCGCTGTAACAGGCAACATACTGGACAACATTAAGGAGCAGAAAATCTGTGATGATGACTACCATGGAGAAATTCAAGCATTGCAGGGAGAAGTTCTCGAAAGAAAAGAGAGGAAGAATGTGACGCTGTTGAATGTTAACAATAACCACACGAGTTCATGGCCTGGAAATGCTCTTCAAAAGAGAGAAAGGAAAGAGAAAATGAGGAGATGCAGAGAAGGGAACGGGAAAAAAAGGAAGAGATGCTGTCGTACGCAGGACAATTTAACAAGCATTTGGAGCAGCAAGTCTTGGAGGACAAGATCCTTTTGCTCGAAAACAAATAGCGGCTGATGCAGGAGATGGCGGCTCAGGATAATGCACGAAATATGCTGGAAGATAAGATAAAAGCAGAAGAGAGCCTCGATGGCCAGGTCGGTTAGAGCAGCAGCTCGGGCTTCTTAGAGGTCTGTGTCACGGGTTCAAAACTGCAGCCGACCGGTCAGAAAGGCAGACACTTTGCTATCCGTGTAGACACCTCGGGATTTGGTATGTAATCAACGGATAGGTTTGCTTAAAGCAAATGGGTGTTACAGACTAATACACACACAAACAAAGCCACTCCAACATCTTATAAAAACATAACAGACACCTCACACGTCTCGACTGTCGATCTAACTGCACAACGATTCCTCGCTGCTTTGAGAAAGGGCGCTGGTGACTGGTACAATACATGTACATACGCTACCAGGGTCTAAGCGATGACAGGCAGGGCAGCCAATCGAGACTACAGTATAGCCCAAAGCCAAATCAAATTCCTTCAAAAGGAGGCATCGTGCTTACCACATACAAATGGGAAAACAAGCATGTTAAAAGAAGAAGATGAGATGAAAGCAGAAAATAATTCACTGACTACAAACGCTGCCGCTGTTCAAGAGCTAAGTGATACCCTGAACAACAAAGTAATGAACTTGACTGTTCAGTTGGCAAAGCTCAATTGTCAACTTCGTCAACTAGAGGGAGTAGCAGGTCAGCTGGAGACAGAACTGCATGAGATGGGAGAAGAAAGGATGCAGATGACTAAACGGATACGAATACTGCAAAACGAACGCAACCACTGTAAAACTGAAAAAGAAAACTTACAGTTTAACGTTCCAGAACTGCAGGAGAAAGAAATGAAATTGAGTCAGCAGGATAATTTACTACAAATGAAAGACCGCTGGCTGGAAGAGATGGCGAGGTTGACCAGAAGCATGGACGAGGGTGAGCTGCGAAATCTGCAGGCAAAGAATGAAATGTTGCTCTGCAACTTCAATAACCTCCAGATGACGAGGGAACACTTGTAAAAAGGGAACGAAAGACTACAGAAGAGACTTGCAGTTCTAATGAGCTGGCACGAGGCAGTAGGAGCCGGCCTCAATCGGACGGAAATGAAATTAGAATGAATCTCTGATAATGTAGGGCGGGAAGACTCACTTATGTTTGCCGGAGGAACAATGATATTATTTGCACAAAGGAACCCATTCACTGCTTGTGTTTAGTTTCATGTGTAAATATTCATATTATCTTGTTAATATTTATCACTATAAATTAAAGAAAAAGGATGTAATAAAATGTAAAAACAACGTTGCTCCGTTCTTTGACCCTCAAATATATATATATATATATATATATATATATATATATATATATATATATATATATATATATATATATATATATATATATATATATATATATATATATATATATATATATATATATATTACACTTACTAATCATAGAATTCAAGACTTACCTCACTACAACCAGATACCTGAACTCTCCTAACAAAAAAATTACGACTGAGTACTCTAAAGCCATTAGTGATCTCTTAAAAAAATTATAAAAAATGTGAGGTACCAGTATTTAAACAAGAAATATACTAAAGTAAAAGGGCATCACTCCATTGCTATAACTGTCTCCCAGGTTAGAGTCACTTCAGCGAAACTGAAGGAACTATTATCACTATTGCTTATTCATACAATTCCTACCACTGCAATGGTGGTTAATAAATTAAAGACTACTGCAAGAACTTTAAATACAAAAATTTATTTTTAATTCGAAATTAATAAATCAAAATTCACAATCTTAATTAATTCTTAAATCAAATAAAGCACCAAAATTAAATCACCAAAATGTTAATATGTGGAACAAAATTAAGTAAGCAAAAGGTTAAACCATTAAGAATACTTCAAGATGTGAAAGAAAAGTAAGTTATTATTTTGAAAACACAAGAACATAAAAAAATACACAAAACTGAGATGTGTAAAAAATGAAATAAATTCACTAAAAAATCTTACTTAATTGACTGGTCTAATAAATGCAAATCAATTCAAACAATACCCACAAAAATCAATTAAGTTTGAATAACTTATCTTCAAACTTCAAAATATACTTTTCATGGTTAAATTTGTAAAATTCACTTTACCTGACAATTTTTCACAAATTATTACAACTGCTGCAGCTGCTATTTGCTAAAGACACTTTTTTGATAGGCGCCATTACTGGATAGACACTAATTGCTATGGGTATCAGATCTCATAAGCTAAGATTAATATCAATGGCCAAAATAAAATATTTTACGTTACTTTAAAAATTCCTAACTGTATCTGAGAGAGAGAGAGAGAGAGAGAGAGAGAGAGAGAGAGAGAGAGAGAGAGAGAGAGAGAGAGAGAGAGGACCTCTTTTTAAATCTACACCGCACAGTTCTTGGCCTCTGAATGAATATGATTTCTGTTTCCAACCATAGGCGAAACCCCAAAGAACATTTGGACTTCCGGTCACATGTGACATGATCAGAATTGGCTGATGCAATCGTCTCGATCAGGACACGTTCGGAGTTTATATGATGCAATAGCCATGTGGTTTTGTGCAATGCTTCCCATCCAACCCCTTGGTCTTAAGACATGTTCAAAGACCCATATGATCCACAGACAAAAGATGATGCAACATTGTGCAATTGTTCCCTCCTTCTCGTACTGGACAAAAATTGGTTACGTAACCGGACGCCCATCTCTTATCTCTCGTCTGTCAACATGACTCAAAACAAAAGAGATCCCATGACATCTCAATGACAACCCCAGAACCACATGGTGGCTGGGTGATAAAATCTTCTCCTGCTATTTGTTATTTAAATTACTAATTCTTACGAGTTCTGATATTACAAAATTTCAGGTGGTTATTATTAATATACAGAATACTCCTCGTATGTCAAAATTACTTGGATCACTTCTTGTACATATATAGAAAATTATATAATAATCAGAAATGCAATTAAAACATTCGAAAAAATACAATACATTCTATACATAAGAGGGCGCTTAAGAGGAAAGAGGAGGGACTGTTGGAAAGAACTGAGTTGAAGATGGTGAGATGGATTGCTGGAATGTCACTACTGGAAAGGAGGGAGAGTCAAGATATAAGAAGAATGTGTGGTGTATGTAATGTAAAGGAGAAGTCTAGGGAAGCTCGTTTGAGATACTATGGCCATGTAGTAAGAATAGAGGAGGTGAAACCAATCAAGAGAGCTAAGAACATGCCAGTGATGGGGAGGAGGAGTGTGGGGCGTCAACGGATCAGATGGATGGATGTGGTGAGGGGATGTGGGTGAGGTGTGACTTGGGGAAGAAGATGCTAGGAATAGAAATAGATGGAGAAAGTTGACTCAGTGGGCGACCCTGCTATACAGTGGGACTAATAAGGTCAAAAGAAGAAGAAGAAGAAGATATATATATATATATATATATATATATATATATATATATATATATATATATATATATATGTAATCTCAAATATTGTTAATCCTACAAAAAAAACCATTATTTTACATTAACTTGTCATCATAAAACAATTATATATCAATAATGAAACTTTACATATGAAAATCTAGAAAACCTGTCAAATTCTGCTATTGATTTGGGTAAGTTTTCTGATAAGTACCGTAGGCCAGTAGTTTTTAAAATCGCCAGCAGATGGCAGTAGTAGATGACCAAATGCTTCATCTGCTTAGGAGTAGAGCTAGCACTTGTTAGATGACAAGGAGTACAGTCGTTTTTCACACTGAAGTGGTACAAACCCTAGCTCGACTAAAGTCGTCCATCGCAGTGAACGGGTTAATGTAAAATATGATAGTTTACCTTTATTACCCACTTTATATTTATGTACAAAAATAAAAATAATAATTCCATTAATACATTCATTTCTTTTGACAACTAAAAAAATTACTCCCCGAATTCTTTTTCTAGTAGGCTCTGAGAACACAAACATTACAAATGGTGGGTCGGTCAGTTTTCGTAATACATACTGTATTACAGTGATGATATAACAAGAAAACAATATAGTATAAATGGATTCTGTAAGTAAAATAACAGTTTCGTTATCATTACCTTTTCCTTAAATACAGCTGTAATAGCCTATTTGACTTATGCAAATGGATACTGTGAGTGTAATGCCTAGGCTAGCTATGGTCAGTAGTCTGCATAATCATTTTGTATCTCCTGTATGGTAATACAATATGGTAACAACTGATAAGGAAATTGCTGTATAAAAATACATTAATGGTCATAAAACCATGGTAGGCTGTGGGTGAACTCAGGTAGGCTGCCTGCTTTCTGAACTGTGTCATTTACGCGAGAGATAAAGAATGGGTTACTTTTTTTTTAAATGTTTTTATCCAGTATTTTTTTGTTACAAATGTAGGGGAAAAAGTTAGATAATTGTCTTTTGCAGAAAGTTTTCAGTTTAAAGTGTGATGGTTGTTGTTTATAAGCATACAGAGTGTTTACAGTTATGTTGTATTGACAAGGTTAGGTGAGGAGCTTAGAGTTGCCATTGAACACTCCTAGATTTTTTACTTGCCATTGTCCGGATTTCTCCATTACCCGCTTGCCCCTGGCTCTGTATATACATACATATACATATATACTTATACACATATATACTGTATATTTATGTATATATATATATACAGAGTATATATATACATGTATGTATAAATATGCATATTGTTATGTATTTCCATTCCTCCCTTTCATCCAGTTAGATAGAAATTCAAATTTAACAGCGGCTGAGAAGACGCCATGACTAGGGAAGTGAAATGAGTTAGGCCTAGCCCGCCTGATTGCCTGATTTGGGGTAACAAACATCATATGTTTCTGAGGGTCGGTGGGGGCCGTTAGTGACATAGGGACGAATCTGGGCTGTAGCTAGGTTTTTATCCTAAATCTTAAGTCCTTAACCATAAGATCTATTTTCCCTACGACCTTTTGCTGGCTGTGTGACTGCTTTCAGATCACCGATGTCCTGTTTTCCAAGCTCAACAACAAAGCGGTGCCCGAGACCTGAATGCCACCTCACTCTGTACCCAGCCACCGCTGTGTCGAGTGGCACCCTTTTCGTCTTACTTATGCTGGCAAAGATTGCAAGACTCTGGAGGCCAAGTTCCTGCCATGCTACAAGCTCTTAAGTACATGGAATAAGGTGCTTATGGAAGCATTCGGTCCCAAGCCAGTTTCTGTTTCTTCTCGAGAGATAAAGAATTTACTCCATTTTCTGAATTTCCAATTTTATTCCATTAAACAAAGCCTTCTTTGTCAAATCAAAAAACCTAACAACCATGCTGCCCCATGATTCGCCCAAAACTCCAATTAAATTAATTCAGTGATCAGAATTAGGTTACTCCCTCCATAGTGTTACCACGGGCTAATTAAATTTAATTGATCACTCCCCCCATTGTGCCTATTTAAGTTCATCTGAGAGAAACTCAATAGGTTTTGAATGCCAACCTGGAATTCTCTTCCAGAACCTGTTATCCAGCCCCTATGATGGTCTGAGTCTCTGCCTAAAACAAAAAAAAACCCTAGCCCATATGTCTAATTGCCATCCTGCCAAGTACCAGTCTTCTGTTTAGCAGTCCGGGACCTAAAACGGTCCCCCGCTTTCTCACCCTGTTGTGCTACATCAGACAATAAACATAATCCTTTAACCAGTAGCAGCCATTTATATTCAGCAATTTGCTGGCATCGTCTAATTTTACTGAACATTTTACAAGTACTTGCTTGCTGCACTGTCCCAGCCTTTTTCATCTTAATTTCCTGATTGCTTCATTTGTACATAAATTCAGTTTAAAGTAAAAAACTAACAACCATGGTTAATTTTCCCCTCAACCATGGCGACCTAATTCTCTGTTCAATTAGATATGATATCAAGGTAAGTCAGTTTTTGATTCCATTTACCATTTAAGTTCTGAGAGAAAACTGTGTTGGTTTTAAGGCAGTTAATTAAAATAATCAAACCCCATTTATCCAACCCCTATGATGGTCTGAGAATGTAATAATATATATATATATATATATATATATATATATATATATAAGTATAGTCTTCTATTTATATCCGGGACCTAAAACGGTCCCCGTGTGTCACCCTGTTGTGTGTACATCAGATATATATATATATAATATATATATATATATATATATATATATATATATATATATATATATATATATATATATATATATATATATATATATATATATATATATATATATATATATATATATATATATATATATGTATATATATATATATATACATATATATATATATATATATATATATATATATATATATATATATATATATATATACTGTATATACACCTGTTTGTCTTTTGTTACTTTAACTGATCTAGTTCTAGAATGTGTTGCCCGCTGGTTCTCGTATACACTGAAAGGAAAGAAAAATGCTATTGTTCGGAATGATTCTGTAAGTTTTTGTGAGCTCTTTGTGTTTGTGTGTGTGTGTGTTTGTGTAGAGAGAGAGAGAGAGAGAGGTGGGTGTTGGTAGAGTTTCAGAGGTGTTGCGTTATGAAGAAGGATTTCCATTTTTGTTGCACTTTTAGTTACTGAATCAGTGTTTCTTAACCTTTTTGTACTTCACGGCACACTTGTAGAGTAATTAAAACCCTAGGGGGGCACTCTGAATTTTAATAAAATAAAATTAGCCTTAAAATTGCAAAATGGGCAAATAATAAAGAAATTCTTGAAATAGCCATTTGTTTTTAAGACGTTACAATGTGTTTTATTTTTAAGTATGCTTGTGTGAAATCTGTCCTTGATGTGCTTTGGCAATTTTTTTAATATTAGGCCTTATATGTGATAAACATACTTTCATTTCTTCATCAATGCATCTAATATTGATCTATTTTTACATTAAATGTTGGCAAGTGCAGAAAATCCTAACCCACAGAGTATGATGTGGAAAATGCAATAAATATTCAGTGATTTACGAGCTATTGAAGGATATTCTGCTTTGATGAAAATCCAAAATTGATGAATAGGCATCTCTTCATGTTTGATTTGTAAACCACGAGAGGCCTATAGTGACTGATTTAAATCTCTTGAGGATGGATGGAAAGAGGGAATGGATTATCCAGTCCCTCTTAAGATTAAGGAAATCGGCATCCAGTTTAAAATATCAAAAACCAAAGGCTTGACTCAGACTTTAGAGCCGCGTGCTTGGTATCTGTATCCTTTTAAAAATACAGATTTGTCTAGTATAAACAAAATTCATCAATCAGTCTTTGGTTACAAAAAAAACTTGGGTTGCGCCTGGCAACCTCTCAGGGCTCTCCGGTTGAGAAACGCTGGATTAAGTGAACTTTCTCGTAACATCGTTAACCTCTTCGTAACAAGTATCTTGCAAATGTTTCCTTGGAGTGAGGTGTGGATTCGAGACCCACAATGAACAAATTCAAATGAAATATCTGAAAAATACATTTTGGAAATGTGGGTTGTATCTTTTTTTCGTTTTTATTTATTCATTCATTTATTTTCCTTTTTGCTCGTATGGGCTTTCAGGCCTTTGGAAGCTTACTCAGATTTATGACTTTTTTTAATTGTTCCATAACTGTGAGCACTCATTACGTATATTAATAAAAATGACAATATAGACATTAAAGTATACAATCTTATATGTGTCATAAAATATAAAGTTCATTCATAAATTTCACATCATGGGACTTCCACTTGTAAAATGTTAACTAGTCATGATATTGTGAAGTTTTTGTACACAAATAATGAAAATTATAATAATAAATCAGGAAGCTATTTGGGTCCTGAAAAGCAAAAGACGACAGTGAAATCCAAAGTTTAAAGAAGACCAATAATCACTAAAAAAATATGGGTGACATAAGTAAGTAAATTTAGTTATGCAAGTCAAGATAGACATCCTCTGAACATGAGCCCCGTGAGGCCAAGGTCGTAGGCCCAGCAGCCACATACCTAACATCAGTGTGTACGAATGGACGCCTGATCATATGCTCCTTTATTTTAATCTACTGGGAAATGCGCTTAGAAGTGGTCCGCAGCTTGATGATGATTGGCTGATGTTACATGTCCGAATAGCATCGTTGTATTTATTGTAGCTACTTAGCGATCCGAAAGAAAGTTAATTTAACAACTCAAATTTCTCCCTCAAGTATAATGTGCTGTATGTCTTTTAACAACGCAGCCCCACTGCGAGGCTCTGAAAAATATATCCGGAAGTCCAAAACTTAATAGCACAGGCGCCGAAGTCAGCGAGCGGAATGTGTTTCGGACTCAAACAATTTCAAGCATTTCTTTGATACGCATTTTCCATATATTTGAACGTTCCTTGGAGCAAATCGCACTGATAGCAGAAGAAACATGTTATTATCTGCATTTTTTAAAGACTAGGTTCTACGTATAACTTGGAGTTGATAAAAGTGACTTTTTGTGAAACTTTATGGAGAGGTAAACTCTGTATGTGAAACTTTTATGGAAAGGTAAAGCGAACTGCCACCGACATCTGTGACAGGAGAACGCCTCCAGTTGATTATCGTAGCAGCAGTATCCCGCCTTTCAAACGGCGGTAAGTATAACGGCATTAAACCTTTTACATTGTTGCTGTACAATTTTGAATTAAAAAAAAAATAAAATGTTTGGTCTGTTTCTATTTTTCAAACAGACTTAGTTTTCGTAAGCTTTAAGGCAGGATACAATTTTATTCTTTATATGGCGGTCATTCCACGGTCAAGTGCAAGTTTTTTTAATAAGCATCATTATTCAGTGGTTTATATTCGGAAGTACAAGATACAACGTGGCAACCCCCGTAGGGGATAGAGCTGTCATTGCACCTCACGTGGTGCACTGTAGGCATTACTTAAGGTTTTTCAGAGAGTGCCTTCGGCTCCCAGCTGCAACCCCTTTCGTTCATTTTATTATACCTCCGCTAATAGTATCTTTCTTCCCTCTTACTTTTCCACCCTCTCCTCAAGGTCATTCAGCGCTGAATGACCTTAGAGGTCCCAGCTCTTGGCCTTGGCCTCAATTTCATATTCCAATTCCAACAAACTAATGCCATTAGCCACAGATCGGCATCTTTATGTACTGGGGAAGAATGGACAACAAAGTTCTCCTGCCTTCTCTGATCGAAAGAGATCCAAATTAGAGAGAAAAAAATTATATGATTACCATTAATGGTAAAATGGAATTGCCAGACATACTCCAAAGAATTTTCTTCAGCGACTTGGAATGGACAAAACAGTTTTCAGGTCCAGTTATGAGCTAGGCCTGTAGTATAATGTTAAACATAATACAGAAACAAACAAACACACACATATGTATATGTAAGTATGTATATAATATGATATATATATATATAATATATATATATATATATATATATATATATATATATATATATTTATATATATATATATTATATATATATATATACTGTATATATTTTCATGATGTTGCCTTGTAATATGTATATCATCCCATAGTTTTTATATTTTTACTCTTCTGTTTATTATGTGTTATGTGTAATAATAATAATTGTTGAAATATCATGTGTAGTAATGACAGATCTCAAAAGAGTTAGTGATATATGAGCAACACGTGTGTGTGGTAGGAAGGCTTTTTTCACTCCAGTTGCCATCGTGAAAGATAAAGCACTGACAGGTCGAGAGATACAATAGCTGCTCCGTTCTGGAAACAAACTCGAGTTTTTTGTTTTGTTTTTAAAACATGCCAGTCATAATTAGCCAGTTGCAGTATGTTTTGATCGTGTTAAGATTTCTGTAAAAACTTTGTCTCGTATGAGAAGAAGATGAAGGATTTCGCAGTGTTACATGTGTTCTATACAATTTTCTGGTAAAGATGTGTACTTTTGAGAAATGCGAACAAGTGTTGCACTGAAGCACATGGCAATTGCGTCATGTTTAAGATTGCATTGCTCTGATCATGTATTGTCCCAATTGCATTCAAAACGTTTTGCTGGAAGTGACAACACCTTCCTTTTTCTAGGACTTTCTCTCGTATCTCGTCCCCAAAATGCCTTAATGACGTCATCTGACTGTTTCATTTCCTGCTGGAATCCTAGAATTTGCTCATTCTGATTTCAGAGACTGTTAAAGGTGGTTCTCTCTCTCTCTCTCTCTCTCTCTCTCTCTCTCTCTCTCTCTCTCTCTCTCTCTCTCTCTCTCTTCAAAGAAGAGTGATTATTAACATAAAATGTTAGTGTGGTCACTAGTATTAATCTTAGCTTTTGAGATCTGAATGTAGGAAAAGTGTGTATTTGTAACGGCGCCCAACAAAAAAGTGTGTTTTTTGAATCTAAAGCAGCTGTGATTTTGCAAAGGTTTTCACAAGCTTGTGTAAGGTAAAGTAAATTTTACTTATTAGTACCATAGTATAATAGGGTATATTAAGAGAATTTTGCCATAGTGAAATTATTATTGGTAAATCTTTTGTGTATTTTTGTGTGTTCTTGTGTTTGCAATCTCTTGATTTTTTCACATTTTACATATTGGTGATTTAACATTTATTTACTTAGCATTTTAAATATTTCTTGATAATTTAACATATCATACTTGATTTAATTTTCATTTATTAAGATGTTCTGTTTAAATCTTGAGTAATTCTTGATAGATTAAATTTTGCTTGGTTAATTTAATTTCTTGATAAATTAACGTTTTTGTGATTTAGTTTTGTTTAATAATTTAATTCAAGAAATAATTAAATTTTGTGTTGTTTTCAAGTAGTAGTAAAGTTTTCAGATTGTGAATTCTAATTATAAATTTTGAATTTAAAAATAAATTTTTGTATTTAACATTTTTAAAAAAGTGTTTCATTTATTGACCACCAGTGAATAGGATTAATTGTGTGTGCATAAGGCAAAGTGATAAACATGTTTTGTTCCTTTAGTTTTGCTGAAGTGAATTAAGACCAGGGAAACTTTTAAAGTTGTTTGATGGAGTGATGTCCTTTTACTCTCGTATATTTCTTGTTTAATTGTTAATACCTCACACTTGTTTTGATAAACTTAGTTTGATTTTTCACATGATTAACGAGCTTTTTAAGGGATCACTGTTACCTTTTGAGTATCCAGTCGTAATTTTTATTGTTATGAGAGTTCAGGTATCTGGCTGAAGTGAGGTAAATTTTTGAATTCTGTGATTAGTTGTGTAATAACCAGGTACTTGGAATTCTTTGTGACTATATATATATATATATATATATATATATATATATATATATATATATATATATATATATATATATATATATATATATATATATATATATATATATATATATATATATATATATATATATATATATATATTATATATGTGTGTATATATATTTATGTATTTATATATATATATGTATGTATGTATGTATGTATGCTGAGTATCCCCTGGCAAAATAAAGTTCCGCATTCGAGGAAAGCGGGAGTTTGGTTTACGGCAAAGTCGGTTCCAGCCGTCTGACAACATGAACACCATTATGTTGGGTGTAATGTTGGCTGGCGGAGCGGCATAAAACGATGGCAGAAAAAAACCGTCTGTGTGACAAGGCCAAATGGAATGGCTGAGTGGTGCCTCTCTCAAGATAAAGACGGGGAGGATAAAGGAAGAACAAGATAAATATTGGGTGAGGAATGGATGTAAGTGAAAAAAAAAACAAGCAAAATATCACAGTGGCAAGAGAAGTTTGGACATCATCCGTTAAGGGATATGGTATAAAAGAAATGAGTCAGCTCCAAGTTTTGAGCAGAACCTGTTCCTAGGAAAGTGTTGATAATTACATGTTTCTTCTAATAATTATTCTTATTTGTTCATCATGGGTAAAAATAAATCGAAAAAACATAAAAACGGCTTGTATGAAACACTGTATATCAGAAACCCATTTCAGGACGTTGCCTTCCACGGACGTGTTGTTTACTTTGTAACCTACAAACATATTTTAACAGACCCCCAACTAGGGAGTATTATTAAAATACACGTAGCTTATATTTCAGGGAGCAATATTGATTATTAAATAAGCTTTCATTCGAATCACCAAGAAATTACATGGAATATAAAGAAGCTATTCGGACATGTTACATTCAGCCAATCGTTATCCAACTGCCGACTACTTTTGAGAGCATTTGCTCCATATTAAAAGAAACAGACGATAACGGTTGTTCGGTGTGAGGAGCGACAGCGCATCGTAACCAGTCCCGAAAAACCGAGTTTAAATTTCGTGTTTCTTCTTGCAATTGTTGTTTCTCGATTCACCCGTTTATTTGGTCAATCTTGCATTTATTGCTGTGTAGGCTAAGCTGCATTTTAGAACCGGCCAATGTGATGGGCAAACCGGTGTTCTCGTAACCCCAGGCCCGAGGAGAACAGGAAAGAGGGCGGCGGTGGGGGTAGAGAGCAATTTTGGGCTTATCCGTAAGGGGCGAAGGGATAATGACTTAGGAAAAATTCAACCACGAAGAGAATCCCAAAGCTGACAGTGGAGCGGATTAAAGAAATTCACAGACGCTTTTTATTGTGTGCATTTAATCCTTTTAATGTTAATTAATGATTGTGTGTGTGTACAGATTTATATATTTTTCATCCACAGCCTTCAAAGATTTTCAGCAGATATTAGCAGGTTGAGGTCGCTAGCTCTTGTGACGTCAGGCTCTGGCATTTCATATTGGTCACTCGTTCAAGCACTGGCAATCCCAGCGTTGTTCAACTTCGCTGATCGTACGACCAGCGACTGGCGAACATTCATTGTTGACTCTTTCGCCATTTATTAAGTTTATAAATTGAAGAAAATATTCCTTGAGCTGCCATTCCATGCGAAGGGGCGTTTAATCCTGGCAATCTCATTTAGAGAAATTTTTATCTCCGAGAGATGAAAGGAGTCAGACCCGAGGCTTGAGAAATGTATGGCCTGGTCGCGAGGGATATAAAAGAAGATTGGGCGTTTAGAAGAAGCGGAAGAATTCGGAAGGCGTCTTCCGCCTTTGACTTATTCGGAATGACTTGAGGAGACGTTTCTCTTCTCAATTCTTCGAACAAATTCGTACCAGCAGTTTTTATGTTGCATAAGCTCTATCAGTGGCTGCTTTGAGTGGAAATGATGCTTTCCCAGTGCTGTTTCTTATTTATTTTATATCTTTCACTGTTTTTTCTCACATTTATTAGTGCTCATCTTTATTTCTGTCTCCTGCAAGGCATCGGTATAAAGCTTGAGTGTCAATCATCCCATCTTTGTAGGAATGACTGTAGTAACATTTTTTGCTTATTCCAGTAACTTCACTATCGTACACACGCAGATTATATATATATATATATATATATATATATATATATATATATATATATATATATATATATATATATATATATATATATATATATATATATATATATATATATATACTGTATATTATTGCACACGATTTTTTCTTATATGCTCCTGGTTGTTTTGTAATTAAATCAGTTAATATTACCTATCTGCATGTGACTTTTCTGAATAATATATCTTAAATGCCAGATTAGTTAATTATATTAATTTTATTATTCATGGCTTTAGTCACGGCCATGTAAATGACAGCAAGGAAGCCTGGAATTCAAAAATGACACTTTGGTGTTTTCGTCTTTTGTTTAGTTGACTCTTTCGTCCTGCTGTGTTTGTGCAAGTGTATCACTGAAACATATAGCCGGGCTTCTCAGTCCTTCCCCAAACGAAGCGTGGCTAATTACCTAGTTTGTTGGGGCCAAACTTTCCTCTCAAAGTTTTGATTTACTTTACCGAAGACACACACATCTTAGAAGGAACTTTCAATACGATTCTATCCTTTACGAATTTATCCTTCTCTGTATTATTGCTGAAGTCTGAATTACGGTTATTATTACATAAGTTTCATGTTTCTCTAAAAAAGTAGTAGCAAGATTCTGGTTTGAATATTATTAAAGTTAATGCGTACTTAAATTTTTTCCACCTTACCTTTTCCTATTTAATGGGCAATAAAGGGTGAAGCATGTCTGGTTCTCTGCAGATATGTAGGGATGCCTTTTTCCGTTGCCCCAGTTAACTCTGGGACCCCATTCACTTGTTGGGTTGACTGGTACGCCTCAGCCCGGGAATCATACTATGGACCGAGCGTAATCGAATCTAGTGATCTTCCATTGAGGCACTGTAATTAGTTACAAATACAGTATCTAGGTTTGGGGGGAGGTGGCGTTGATGAGAGTGGTAGAGCCTCAGGTCACGATTTTTAGCTACGTGAATTGCTCTTTGCTTACTGCCCACACAGCTGTGAATTGGTACCAGCATCTGCTTGGGTCAAGAAAACGGCGATAAGCTAACAGCCTCATCCATAAAATATTGCTGGGATAGAAGGCTTTACCCTTTTCTCGCCGCCATCTTCTTAGGGCCCTTGTGTAATGCCGCCTCTCAAGTGTTTCCTTTTCTTTATCTTCCACAAATCTCCGATCATCCCCAGCCTCCCTTCTCATAGCTCTCATCCAAGTAGTTCTGGTGCTCAAGGGATCCCAGCAGACACTATCTTGTACTTCTCTCCTATGGTAGTGCGAAGTACATGTCCACACCATCTTCATCCCTCTTTCATCATTATCTCATGTAGGACTTGCATAATTCCTTATGGTATCATTTCTAAGTCTGTCCTGCCTTTTGAAAACGCCGAAGATGCTTCTCATGCTTTCTTCTCAAATCAACAAAATAATTTAGCCATAGTTTCACTGCCATATGATGGATCATGTCCGTGTAGCAATAAAGATCGTACTAGACTTACGTGTAATCTTATTTTTGTGTGAAATTTCAGACTGTTGGATTTCCAAATCTTACTCATTCTGCATATTGCTTTATTTACCTTTCTTGGTCTTTCACTCAGTTCCAATTCAAGAGAACTTTACTAGATATCATTATTACTAACATTTGAGAGATTTTACTTCATTAACCTTTTCTCCACCTGATGTTCTTTCAATCTCTTGTGCAAACTTTGGCCTCATTCCTTTGGTTTTTCTTAGATTTATATGATTTTCATCTTTATATTAAGCAAACTTTGTCAAGCTTATGATGTTTTGTTGATTAAAATGCACCACCTGCATAATGTAAGTCTGGTAGCTTTCTTTCTTTACCCCTGTCTAAAACTGTGATAAGGGCAAACAACAACGGTGAAATAACATTCGTTGTAGCACCCCGCTGTTGACTGCAAATTCTTAGGACTTGACTTAGCTTCTACTTCGTTCATGAATAACTTCAGTTAGCTTTACATATTTAACAGGAATGCCATAGTGAAACAAGACCTTCCATAATTTTGGTTTGTGGACACTGTCACATACCTTCTCATTATCAGCAAAAGCCATTGGGTGGGGATTTTCACATTTTTCATCCCCAAGCTTTTTATCAATTTCTTTTTCTCAAGTCTTTTGAAAATGAGCCAACTGATTATTTTCATCACAGCCTACATTAAGTGCGATGCCTCTATAGTTAGTGCATTACCCAGGTCACTGTTTTTTTTACCTATGCTATGACTTCCAGTTCCTAATCATCAGACATTATTTCCTCATTTATATCGGGAAAATAGTCTAATTAGGTATTTCAGTTTCAATTAAATCGTCTCTGATGTAATTCCATCTTAATCTGGTACTTTCTACCTCTTGAGTTTATTATTGATTTCACCCCAAGAACTGTGAATTCATTTTTATGTATATTTAGGTCTTGCTCAACTTTTGGTATATCCATCAGAGTACCTCCATCATATTTCTCACTGATGATTTCACAAAAATGTTCCACCCAACGCTGTCTTTCTCCTTTTTTTGATGTTACTAATGACACATCCAACCGTTTGACAGATAGAATTCTCGTTTTATTTTCACCCATGAAGATTTTATTAATAATTAAGTGGCTAGTCTGTTGGTCCAAGTATTCCTTCTTATCTCTCCTTGAATCTTCTTTTAAATATTCTACATAGACTCTAGTACTTAGCATATTCTACTCTGCGTTCATCTCCACTTGAAATTTTTGTACATGTACCTATCATTTATTGTACTCCATGTCTCATCCAATATCCAAGGTTTCTTGCTTCCAACCCTCTATCCCAGTACTTATTTTTATCAGATAGATATACATCCCTAATGTCAAGGCAGCCCTCACTTATTGTGTGCTCCTCCTTAGATATGGTTTCTAAACTATTTCAGCCTTCAAATGCAAATGTCTCTCAATGTTCATCTTCAAGGAGCTTCATTGTCTTAAACTTAGATACAGTTACAGGTTTTTGTTTCGGTTTAGTGTAGCAATGACAAGTTGGTGATAACTGCCAACGTATTCTCTGTAGCTCTTAACATCCCTCAGTATTTCTCCTCTCTCTTAACGGCTATGAGTGCCATCTGGAGAGGTCCAAGTGTATTTATAGAAGTCCTTTTGTTGGAAAGGGTACCTCCGTACAGAGCACAAAACTAATAAATTGCACCCCATTTTCATTTGAACTTTCTCAGGCCCTCCTTGCCCATTACCTCCTCCATACCTTCATTGTTCCTACCAGGTTTCACATCCACATCACCAATAACAATTCTCATCTATAACATTCGGCTGTCCTGTATACATTTAATCTCTTATTCGTTAGGAAACGTCATTCTTCGGTGCATAGCACACTGTAATACCATACTGCACTGTTCTGATTTTAGTCTTGCTACCAGTAATCTCGTACTCACTGCTCGTCTGTCAGTCAATGCCATTTCTGCATTTGGCATCAAGATAATGCCTATTCTTCTACCATTTCCATTTGCACTTCTTGAATAGTTACTTATTAACCTCATCCTGCTTTTCTTTTCC
>NC_089788.1:29459252-29511752 GCF_040412425.1 Macrobrachium rosenbergii | reverse complement strand
CACGGTAAAGTGAATTTGATATTAAGGGATACTTGTGGCTTAATATTTTGGAATTTTGAAATATATATATATATATATATATATATATATTATTTTTTTTTACATGTGGGGGCTTGGCTGATGAGTTTATCAATTAATTAATGTAATTTATGGGGCCCTGCTTCGCCAATGGCACATGTAACCTGTCAATTAAAGCTAAAGTTAACCTCAGAGACAGACAATTACTTAATTGAATAAGGTCGCCAGTTGGGGAAACAATATATGGGATAACGGATTACTCTGCAACAAATGGATTACATCAAACCCCTTTACTTCCCAATTAGTCCCGAAAAAGAAAGAATGTGGGGTGATAGCGAGGAAATTACATAAACTTTCGACCACGTCGGACACGATCAATTTTCCCTTGCTTCAAGTAAAGTTATAACACAACGGATGTCTATGCTGGTAGATATAGCACACAGTTTCGTATCATTGAAGGCTAATTCTCTTCCAAACATTGGGATTGAGACACAAGGCTGCCTGAAATTTACTTACTTAACTTTCCCTAATTCCTACTTACTGCACAGGAATAGCTTACACAGTGTCACTCAGCAATATTAATTATTCTTACACTAGACTTCATAAAAGAAAATTGATTATACCAGGTTCTCGTAGATGGTGGTGAAAACAAAGGGAAAAGATGAAATGCAGCGGAAGAATACAAGTAAATCGATGAAGAAACTGTCAAATTTCTGACTTACTGTTGACGTGGGTTGCTTGCGCATGCAACTGACTATCAGAAGTCTTGAAAAGACGTGTTCTATGCCTCACTAGTACCAATGAAACAGTAAGAGGGCAAGCACAAGGAATTAGTTACACACAATGCGTGTGCTTTGCGCGATAGCAATTTTCTCTCTGGCTGGCGTAGGTCAGGTCAGGGCAAAGTTGTCCTGGGCTGTGGTTCTCGTCAATATGCATATATGCCTCCGGTAGTCTGAAAATTTGATAAAACACCGCTGAATGCATAGGACAGAGCAAAAGGAAGCTAGAGGTTACTTGGTAAGAACCTCCCTATGTGTTAGTCCCCTAATGCTAAACTATTCCTGCTAAAGACATTTTTTTTTTTAAAAACACACAGCCTACCTCTGCCCGCTGAGCTTCCCTGAGCGTCGACAGAGATGCCTTCCTGTCATTGTTAGAATTATATTTTTACTAAATAATGCAGAGAGGGTGAACAGCAAAATATTTATAAAAGCTCCCCCCCTTAAGAAGGCCTTTACTCCCTTTCAGGCATGAAGGTCTGTACTAAGCAAGCTGTTCACCTCTCTTATGTTAGTCTTCTCCCCTGAGCAGATTTGTCCCATGTAGTCTAACTAGCTATGGATCTACCTAACTCTAGATAGGATATGAGCTTTGATCACTTACATTACAGAATCCTAACTGTACTTAAAGGTGCTTACGGTTATTACTCGCTACCTCCTATAATCGTGATGTGTTAGACCCAGCCAAATGGTACATTCTATGGTATTCCCTAGCCTAACCTATCCTAACACGACCATAGCACCAATGTAAAGGACAATGAACTAGCTAAATTACGAGGTTTTCTGCAATACAATTGGTAATTACTGGTTAATACATGTTTGCCTAATATGATAAATTCTTGCCTCACTGAGGTCTTAGGCCATGCTTGTCATGAACGTAGTGGCTCTTTTCACAATGGGTTAGATTGTCTGATTTTAGTTACACTGTACTTACTCGTATGTGATTACTGCGGCCCAATGGAAGGTGTAAGTGATAAGGTTACTATCCGATGTACACAATCGGTCTAGGTTATGGCATGAGAAAGAGATTACGCTGGCTACCTCCTCTGGGCAAGGGGCCATGATCACTCTTATATAGTAAGGCACTGTGCCGAGAGGGTACTAGTGCCAGGATGAGCTCATGGCTCTGCAACTGCTGGGCTCTCTTCCGCCCCTTCTTCTTCTTTGGGTTCCTCCAAGGCCTATCTGTGTCAGACCTAGGAAGTAATGAGGACACCGACTCTGGGGAAAGGCTGGAAGGGCTAGCGGGCGTGAAGTCGGGGTAACTTCAGAAGCTACAGGAGGGCTTCCTGCTCCGACTGCTGCGACAACCGGAGCGAGAGCGATCTCGACCTCTGCACCCGAGGAGGCCAGTTCCTGGTCTCCCAGAGATGTAACAGTTTGGTCCACCAGAGGTTCATCCCCTAGGGATGGATTTGGTGAAGAAGTGTCAGGTGATGGAGGCTTTCCTGTTGCTATGATTAGTGCCGTGGGGAATCCGGAATCTCCCAGAGGAAGATCCGCCTCATGATCTGGGCCAGGCACAGGATCCTCTTTTATTGGTGGCCCAACGCCCTTGCCGAATGGAGTGTGGCACGGCTCAGTGCTCGCAAGTGGCACTGGCAGCAGTTGAGTGTCAGGCATGCCTGACAAGGGGTCCGGAGGTGCAATACCTCACGGATGGCTTGAATTTGGCTGCGGCGGAGATTCCTGCCCCAGGTGGAGAGCAGAGCCTCTCGGAGAGTCTTGCTTGGGGGCGACCGCTGGGCGTTGCTTACTTGGGCAACCCTCCCAATTTGTGGAGTGGCCTGTCTGCTTACATGTCCTACAGCGGTACTGCTCCTCCTGAATGTCTCTTCGGGAAGAGGGAGGACCTCTTTGTTGGCGCTTCGGGAAGAGGGAGGACCTCTTTGTTGGTGCCCCTTCGCGAATGAAGAGGGCTAGGCCGAGAATGGTTTAGTGTGTACCCCTTCCACTGACCACTTCGGTGGGCAGAAGGTGGGTTTTTGTATTGATTGGGTTCTCCTGCAGTCTGGGCCTCTGTGGAGGAGGTAGCGTGGCTGCGAAGTGGCGTTGGAGAAGGGCTTCCCCAGAGAAGGTCCCGACCCAACAGGAAGTCCACTCCGGGTCGAATTCCACCCACCACGCCAAGGCAGTGGGGTAGCGTGCCCCAAGGTGTTGTGACCTGGAGCTTGACCATGGGAAAGGTAATGGTGTGGCCCTCTGTCCACTTCATCTCCTACCGGGTTTTCTCATCAACCGTGGCACCGGCTGGCACTTGGGCCCTGGAGATCAGGCTAATGTCTGCCGCAGTGTCTAGTATGACCAGAAGGGTCACAGGCAGGCTAGAGCCCTTAAGGGCGCCACCGAGATAAACTGGGTCTCCAGTCTCTCAGGGTAAAGTATCTTCTGCGGCCTGGCCACGGAAAATAAGGTGCTGATGAGGCTGACGAACTTGGTGCTGGGGACATGATGTGGATAGGCCGGATGCCCAGCACTGTAGTGGTCGCCAGCACCACAGGATTTGCACTGGCCTCTTGTAGGGGCTCAGTGGCCTGCGGTGACGGTTGGTGGAGAAGGTTGCGAGGATGTAGAGGGGGGGGGGGAGTTCTGGCTGGTAGTAGGAGGCTGCTTGTTAGTGCCTAGCTTGTATCGGCACTCAGCTTCAGTGTGCCCCACCCTCTTACTGTAGGTGCACGGAGGCTTGCTCGGTAGTCCATTCTTCGGGTGGGTCGAGCCTGAGAGGCACCCGGGTGGCAATATGCGCCGCTGAGATGTGCTGTTGGACTGGTTGAAGGTTTCCCATGAATCGGCTATGCAGCAGGCTTCCATAAGGGTGGTGGGCTGCTTACCATTTAGATATACAGCAAGGGGCCCAGGCACACATTGGTAAAGGTCCTCCAATATGGTCCGATTGAAGAGGTCCTCAAATGTTGTGCAAAACTAGGAGTCGAACCAGACTGGGTCTTGTGACAGGCCCATTCAGTCCAGGACCAGCCAGCTTCCTTGGCAAGACCTCGGAACCACTGTCTCCATTTCTTCGGGGTTATTTCGTAGGCCTTCTTGATGACTCTACACACTTCAACCATGTCGCCTCTCTGGCTCTTCTCCAGTGAGCAAAGGGCTGCCTTTGCTTTTCCCTCCATGTGCTTGGTTAGTACTAAGGTCCTCTCTGTCTCGGTGGTGCTGTAGTTATCGAAAAGTGTCTCTATTTCCTCCAACCATGCTTGGGGACGAGGGAATTAATGCTTGAGATTGGAGCATTTGGTGCAGCAGGTGTGGGGCTGGAGGCTTGCTGTCTAGCCATAGCTTCGGCATTTTCCTTTTTTGCTCTTTCCAGCTCGAGCTCCTTTTCTTTGAGAGCTAGCTCACTTTCCTTAAAGGCTAACTCATGCTGCCTTCTCCTTTCTTCTCTTTCGTCTTCCAGCTGCCTCTGTTCTTCTTCGTACCTCCTCCGTTCGGCTTCATAATTCCACCATTCGAGTCTTTCTTCCTTCTCTTGCTTGGCCAATCATCCATCTGCTCCTTGACCCACGTGGTGAGGTCCAATGCGGTGAGACCTGCCGCCGTTCCCAGCTCCATGAAGGCTTTATAATTCTCTGCTGCCATGGTTCTGGTGGGGAAGGGCGTCTAGCCGGGTCAACTAAATGTACTTGGGCAGCAAGGAAGTGTCCCTCAGATTTGGGGCGACTCTTCAGTGATGTGGCACCTTTTCAATAAGGTGGCACAGTGGTTGGGTGTGTCGTGTAAAGGTCACACTGGTGGCACTCAGTATCCTTAGGTACTGGTGTAGCTTAGGTACAAAAGGACTTTTCTTCTGTGTTCCTTTTGTCTGGTTTTGTTTTTTCTAGTTTGTTTGCTGGCACTATGGTGCCAGTGCATTCCTAGGAACCCTTTACTTGAGTTCACTAGTTTGGAATTAGGGGAAATGCACTCTACCCCAGCAGAGTGTAACAAATCAGGGAGAGAGAAAGGGAAGGTAAGAGAGAGAGATGTAAGCTATTCGGTTGATGACAGTGCTTCAGATTAGTGGCACTGTGGGAGGAAAATTGACTTGTGGTTGCTTATGAGGCCCTCGTGAGAGTCTGGTCCCAGTACCCGCTGTGCTACTACCCCCTTCTCATGCAGAGGGGAAAAGGCTACCTTCTGCTTAAGTCTGGGTAAAAGACCTCACTCCAGACCAACAGTTTCTAACTGTAATTAATCTTAACTTGTCCTCATCTGTTTATGGGACAGAGGTGCTTCTTGTTATTTGGTTTAGTTGAATTAATTATCCCCGTGTCAGCCCAGGACTTTCTATGAAGAGGGTCATGTACACTCGGTTAGGTTGGGTTGAATGCTTACTTGAATATATGAGAGAGAGAGAGAGAGAGAGAGAGAGAGAGAGAGAGAGAGAGAGAGAGAGAGAGAGAATCAGCCAGCAAATTTGTGCTGCCTGAGGAAATTTAAGTAAAATTTTTATAACTGCACACTGGCAGGGTTCTTATTTGAAGATACGTCTTCTTGGGCTCTCTTAGGGGATTGGTTTAGCAATCGTAGCTTTCCCGTGGCCTGAGTCGTACGTCTTACCCTGAGAAGTTATGATTTAAAATATGATAAGTTTCTTTTTCCTTATATGATTACTTACGCCAGTGGATTTGTATAGGAACTTGTTATATATTTCCTAACTAAGACCTATCATTCCCTGACTAAATTATGTCTTGTTTTTATCTATTTTATGGAACCCTATCCTTTTTTCTATCTATCGAAGTCTATGTCTGGCTAAGATTTTGCAAGGTGGGTTACTCCGCACAACGAAATAGTCCCCGAAGTGGCAATGAGGCAGATGCTAAAGGTGACTGTGGCACCACAAACCAATCACACAACCAATAACAACAAAGGTTTTAAGATGGCAGACATGGGGAGCGGTCAACCAGGGCTCCAAAATGTCGGATGAATCCCGTTAGCACTCAGGAAATTCAAAACAAATGCGGCTGGAAGCAGCCTCGGCGAATGAATACACGACGTCCCGAGGCGCATTTGCTTACAATTGAATCACACAAAGCACTCGAATTCCTCTCACAAAACGAACAAAGCAAATGCAGGAATACAGATTTAAACTAAATACACCAACAACGCAAAGTATTTTACGTTATGGAGATGGAAAACGAAATTACTATGAGCTACGCTTTTTTCTTGTTCTTTATTGCACGGAATTAATTGCCGTCTGCTGCCGTTCATGCTTACGGAGTGGCTGCTAGCAAGACAAGGAAATGGATTCATGAAGTCCTGACGGGACTGACTTTACTTTACTTAAAAAAAATGCAAATCATTAAGAGGTTAACTATTGCCGTTCGTTTGCTGTATTAGTGACATGGGATTTTGATATGCTTCCCGCTATCTGAACATTTATTAACTCCGTTACGCTCAATCGGACTTCTTTGTAGTGGCAAACGCAGTTGCTGCTTTTGAAATTCAACAAACTCCACAAATTTTGTTCCTTACCGACGAGAGACACGTTAGGCACACTTTCTCCATTTTGTCATGCTCTAGTTAACTTGTTCAAAAATCAATATCATTCATTAATCCTTGCCTGGGGAAAACAGCAAAATAATAACAATGACTAGATAACTCGATCCACGACCTTCGCTTGAATGTAGGAACCACGGTATCTGAACGCGGCAAAAGCGTTTCTTTTCAAATTTTGCAAATTGTTAATTATAAATGCTCTCAATGCACACTTACCTACCTACGCTAATTTCTTAATTATAAACTGGTATTCTTATTATTATTATGCCTTGTCCTGTCTCCTTGTTTGGAAGAATAGCATGAAATTAAATATCTGACTCTTCTCTTCGGAATTAATGTGTAATTAATTTGATTCCAGATTCTGTTATCTCTAAATTAATTAATGATTCTAGGCGAGATCGCCAATATTACGTGTGGGGGCTTGGCTGATGAGTTTATTAATTAATTAATGTAATTTATGGGGGCCTCCATTGCCAATGGCACATGTAACCTGTCAATTAAAGCTAAAGTTAACCTCAGAGACAGACAATTACTTAATTGAATAAGGTCCCCAGTCAGGGAAACAATATATGGGATAATGGATTACTCTGCAACAAATGGATTGCATCAAACCCCTTTACTTCCCAATTAGTCCCGACAAAGAAAGAACGTGCAGTGATAGCGAGGAAATTACATGAACTTTCGCCCACGTCAGACACAGTCAATTTTCCTCTGCTTCAAGTAAAGTTATAACACAACAGATGTCTATGCTGGTAGATTTAGCACACAGTTTCGTATTATTGAAGGCTAATTCTCTTCCAAACAATGGGATCGAGACACAAGGCTGCCTGAAATTTACTTACTTAACTTTCCCTAACTCCTACTTACTGCATGGAAATAGCTTACACAGTGTCACTCGGCAATGTTAATTATCCTTACACTAGACTTCATAAAAGAAAATTGATTATACCAGGCTCTCGTAGATGATGGTGAAGTGGTGAAAACAAAGGGAAAAGATGAAATACAGTTTAAGAATACTAGTAAATCGACGAAGAAACTGTCAAATTTCTGACTTACCGTTGACATGGGTTGCTTGTGCATGCAACTGATGATCAGAAGTCTTGAAAAGACCCGTTCTACAATTCACTAGTACCAATGAAACAGTAAGAGGGCAAGCACAAAAATTAGTTACACACAACACGTGTGCTTTGCGCGATAGCAAGTTTATCTCTTGCTGGCGTAGGTCAGGTCAGGGCAAAGTTGTCCTGGGCTGTGGTTCTCGTCAGTATGCCTATATGCCTCTGGCAGTCTGAAAATTTGACAAAACATCACCGAATGCATAGGACAGAGCAAAAGGAAGCTTAAGACCACCTTCACTAGAGGTTACTTGGTAAGACCCTCCCAATGGGTTAGGCACCTAAATCTAAACTATTCCTGCTAAAGACATTATTTTTTTTTAAAAACACACAGCCTACCTCTGCCCGCTGAGCTTCCCTGAGTGTCGACAGAGACGCCTTCCTGTCTTTGTTAGAATGATATTTTCACTAAATAATGCAGAGAGGGCGAACAGCAGAATATATATATATATATATATATATATATATATATATATATATATATATATATATATATATATATATATATATATATATATATATATATATATATATATATGAAAATTTTTTTTCACACCTTGATTTATATACAATCATGAAGCTACAAATGTCACTTAATATCAAATTCACGCTATCTCGGGAATATCTCCGATGGAGAATTATCACCGAAGGGGAATTTATATAAGTGGTAAATGAACTGGTACCATCGGGACGCGAACCCTTGACACAGACCTAGTCAGCGACTTCAGTAGATGTTACCACCGCGCCATCAAGAGAGGTATAAGTCATTACCGAGTCTGCTGTACTGTTTTTTCCCATCGTGAGCGGGGAAATTGTACTTAGCCTCGGCAATGACCCACCTCCGCCATGATAGTTCGTTGGTACGTTTGGAACGCGCAGCTCTTATTATGACATTTTTTTATTACACCATGATTTATATACAATCATGAAGCTACAAATGTCGTTTAATATCAAATTCACTCTACCTCGGGAATATCTCCGATGGAGAATTATCACCGAAGGGGAATTCATATAAGTGATAAATGAATTGGTACTGTCGGGACGCGAACCCTTGACATGGACCAATTCAGCGACCCCAGTAGACGTTACCACCGCGCCATACAGAGAGGTATAAGTCATTACCGAGTCTGCTGTACTGTTTTTTCCCGTCGTGAGCTGGGTATTGTACTTAGCCTCGGCAATGACCCACCTCCGCCATGATAGTTCGTTGGTACGTTTGGAACGCGCAGCTCTTATTATGACATTTTTTTATTACACCGTGATTTATATACAATCATGAAGCTACAAATGTCGTTTAATATCAAATTCACTCTACCTCGGGAATATCTCCGATGGAGAATTATCACCGAAGGGGAATTCATATAAGTGATAAATGAATTGGTAATGTCGGGACGCGAACCCTTGACATGGACCTATTCAGCGACCCCAGTAGACGTTACCACCGCGCCATACAGAGAGGTATAAGTCATTACCGAGTCTGCTGTACTGTTTTTTCCCGTCGTGAGCGGGGTATTGTACTTAGCCTCGGCAATGACCCACCTCCGCCATGATAGTTCGTTGGTACGTTTGGAATGCGCAGCTCTTATTATGAAAATTTTTTTATCACACCTTGATTTATATACAATCATGAAGCTACAAATGTCACTTAATATCAAATTCACGCTACCTCGGGAATATCTCCGATGGAGAATTATCACCGAAGGAGAATTTATATAAGTGATAAATGAATTGGTACTGTCGGGACGCGAACCCTTGACACAGACCTATTCAGCGACTCCAGTAGATGTTACCACCGCGCCATACAGAGAGGTATAAGTCATTACCGAGTCTGCTGTACTGTTTTTTTCCGTCGTGAGCGGGGAAATTGTACTTAGCCTCGGCAATGACCCACCTCCGCCATGATAGGTCGTTGGTACGTTTGGAACACGCAGCTCTTATTATGAAAGTTTTTTTAACACACCATGATTTATATACAATCATGAAGCTACAAATAAACAAGCAATATCAAATTCACGCTACCTCGGAATATCTCCAATGGAGAATTATCACCGAAGGGGAATTTATACAAGTGATAAATGAATTATACCATCGGGGCGAACCCTTGACACGGACCTATTCAGCGACTCAGTAGATGCGTTACCACCGCCATACAGAGAGGTATAAGTCATTACCGAGTCTGCTGTACTGTTTTTTCCGTCGTGACGGTGATAATTCTCCATCGGATATATTCCCGGTACTTAAGTTTTTAACAATTTGATAAATCATGACATTTGTATATCTTCACGCTACCTGAGATCTCCATGTATCACGAAAATCATACAAGTGAGATAAAAAAAATTTCATAAACCCTGACACGGACCTATTCAGCGCTCCAGTAGACGCGTTACCACCGCCATACAGAGGTATAAGTCATAATGCTGTACTGTTTTTTCCAAGCGGATAATATCATCGGATATATTCCCGAGGTGGGATAGTGCATTTGTAGCTTCATGATTGTATATAAATCACGGTGAGATAAAAAAATTTCATAATAAGAGCTGCGTGTGAAACGCAAACGAACTTTTACTATCATGGCGGAGGTATTGCCGAGGCTAAGTACAATTTCCGCCACAACGGAAAAACAGTACAGTAGACTCGGTAATGACTTATACCTCTTTTGATGGCGCGGTGGTAACGTCTACTGGAGTCGCTGAATAGGTCCGTGTCAAGGGTTTGCATCCCGACGGTACCAATTCATTTATCATTTATATGAATTCCCCTTCGGTGATAATTCTCCATCAGAGATATTCCCGAGGTAGCGTGAATTTGATATTAAGCGACATTTGTAGCTTCATGATTATATATATATATATATATATATATATATATATATATATATATATATATATATATATATATATATTTAAATTATTTTTCAGGAAGCTCTAAGAGATAGTAAAATTCTAATTCAGTGATTTGGTTTGACTGTGTTAACAATGAAAACAACAGGTGGAGGAGGAGGAGGAGGAGGAGGAGGAGGAGAATGACTCGTTTTTCAGAAATGTGGATAGCTGCGGCCAGTGTCTGAAGTGGACACGGGGGTCATCGAGTGCAAAGCTCTTAACAGAGTGAAGACCTTCTGTCGTCGTATTGGGTTCGAAGTTGATTGCTTAGTTACGAAACAGATCTGAAATTACAGTAAAATTAAGTCGCATTTCAATGATATACTTTCCTAAAAGTAAATTTTAATTAACTTTATAACTTTGTGTTTTTCATGTAATTTGGAATCTAAGACTTCGTAACTTTTAACAAGGTATTTATGTGCATATCTATATCTTTAAGTGTACATATGTTTGGTTACTTTACTAAAAACTACTTATTTTTATCTTTGACAATTTCCAAATCAGTTTTTGTCTTGCGAATATTAGAAGTAATTCCATGACCACTGAATATCTTAACCATTGCAGTACTTACATGTAAGTAGAAAGTTTTGACGTGAAATAATATATATGTTTTAATTCAGTACGATGACGGTCCGAAAACTCCCTACAGTGGACATGAGCATAAAATAAATGATTCCGAGAAAAGGATACGAACTTCGAGCCCTGAAGTCAAAGAGTCAGATGAAACAAAAATAAGGGCGACTAGAGTTTGCAGTCGTCTGTCCTTCAGCAAAACATGCCACATAAATAAACAACTGCTCCCCACTTCCACACACCCAGACACACGCACACACAAACACGCATATATATATGTGTATATATATGTATATATATACATATATGTGTATATATGCATATATATATATATATATATATATATATATATATATATATATATATATATATATATATATATATATATATATATATAAAAAGCAGTGTAGAATCAATTTCCAGATGTGTACGTGTATAACTGTATGTGTGTATGTATATAAATATATTTTGTTTATACTTCTTTCCACTTCATTTTATATGTCGAGACATACCGCGACGAACCGCCATAATTAATGACCGCAAAGTAAATAGAAAACATTTCAAGTAAGTGTTAGAATGTGAGAGGAGGAGAGACCGGATGCTTGGCATCTATTCTAAATGCCATCCACTTGCTTCAAGTGGGGTTGATTGAAGAAGTTGCATTCTTATACGTTGCTCCGCTCTCTCTCTCTCTCTCTCTCTCTCTCTCTCTCTCTCTGTTTACTACGACGTTTATTAATTGGACGGTCTAGTTGATCTTTCCTGTTAACCTGTGTGTTAAGTAAAAATGACACATTATATATATATATATATATATATATATATATATATATATATATATATATATATATATATATATATATATATATATATATATATATATATATATATATATATATATATATATATATATATATATATATACACATATATATACAGTATATATATACACGATACAAATCGCTTTCTGTCTAATGAATATCTTCGTGAAGTGCCTGTTTGACTCTTCAGTAGATTGTTAACATTCACTGTTTCTTCACTACCAGTGAAAAGGTTCACATAATATTTTCTTGAAAAAACGTTCATAAAAATGCCATAAAATTATACCACATCATGCAACAATACGTCCTGGAACTTAGGAGTTTACAGTTTTCTATAAGAAACCAACATAAAAACTACGGAACTGCCCTTCTTTTCTGTATGATGTAATAACAACAAAAATATTAATTCGCTTTCCTATAGAGTCTTTTTTGTATAGTAGTGTTTACCATGCTATGGTTGTGATAAAGATGATTAGAATTGTTACGTATAAATATATATATATATATATATATATATATATATATATATATATATATATATATACATGTGTGTGTGAAATTTTTATCACACCGTGATTATATAGAATCATTAAGCTACAAATGTTGTTTAATATCCAATTCACACTACTTCGGGAATATCCCCGAAGGGGAATTTTTAAGTGATAATTGGACTGCTACTGAAGTGTCTCGAACACTCGACACAGTACCTTCCAACGACTCCAGTCGACGGTAACTACTGACCTTAATGATTATATATATATATATATATATATATATATATATATATATATATATATATATATATATATATATATATATATATATATATATATATATGTATATATATATATATATAATATGGTGTTTTTTCAGGAAATCATGATGTGATTATGTGAATGTTCTTACTGATAGTAAACAGTAAATTTCAGTAGTGCCCACAGCAATTTGACTGGGGGTGGGGGCACATTTCCATATCACCCAGTCTCTCTCCCCCCAAATTGATGAAGACCCAGCCCCACCTAGGAAAGTTGTACCACCAAACTACAGATTTAAATACTACTTTATTTTTAGATATTATTACAAGTGAAGCAACATTAATTTTGCAATAAAAAATACCAAAATTATTAGTGAATGATTAAAAAATCAAGATGGTATATGAATTAGGTCTTTCTTTCGAAATTTTATAAATCCTGTAGTGTCTTTGATTAATCTTAGATTATCGTGAAAGACAAACTGTTTAACTACAATATAAAGACAAGTCGCCTCTTAACCTTTCTAGAAAATATATCGGCAACAGAAGAAATAATTTCCTGACGTTATCTGATAAGGCACGGTGAATATATAATTTGGCAAGACCATTCAGTCGATCTTGTCCCATTGCTGCTCTTCTGTAACTCTCTACGAGATTGAAAGTAGAAAAGCTCCTCTCTCTCGGCAGATGCAGAAGAAACAGGCAAAGATACATATATTTGTAACAGCCTTCTAGTTACTGGATCATTTTCAGAACACCTTTCTAAAATCTCGCACACTGACAATGGGAGAGATTCCTTTTCAACTGTATCCCACCTTCCTCTCCAAAGTTTGTGGTCAACTTCATATTCCTCAGCATCGGTTATATGGTCAAGTATAACATAATATTTATACATGTTCAGTTCAGGAACCAAGTCCTGGAATGTGGTGCTACTGAGATAACTTGGCATCAGTGAGCACAATGACCTAACAACACTGTGGTAATTAGCAAATCTATCATGAAACTGAGCAATGACGAAATCCAAAATGGCCAAAAAATGGCTCTCTTATAATACTCCTCTACACTACCATATGGGGGGTTAGATCTGTATCGCTGACTGACAGCTACTCTGGGCATTTTAACTTCAATATTTAAGGTACTTGAAATCTCTGTGGCAGATTCGAAACATTTTTGGAAGCCTCTGCCATTAGCTCGCATTTCAGTAACATTCTGCTCTGTAACTTTGATCTGGGTTGAACACTCAAGCATATCAATTTGTGCTGATTGCAATTGCTGAGAAAGGGGTTTAGTTTCAGTGAGAACTGCTTCTAATATGCAGAGAGATACAACAATTCAAAATCTAATTTCTTGAGCAAATTACTAGCATTATTTAGTAATTTCCAAGTTGCTATTTCCTCAAGCGCTTTAACAGTGCATAGCAACATTTTTTTTTTTTAAATTATGATGGCATTGTGTCTTTCTTCCCATCTCGTATACCTAAATTGCTTGAGTCTCACTTGCCTAGCTTGTTCACTAACAGCCAAACTCATCTAAAACATTTGTTCGTTGTGGAGAGACAAGAAAAAGTTAACATCCTCAGATGCATCACTTCAACAGTCACGAATCTCGGCTACTTGACTTGACTTGGAAATTACCAAATTTAAAGAATGTGAGCACAATGAACATAACTGTTGCTGCAGGGCTTCACTTCCTGATGATGGCTTGATATCCCTTAAATTCTCCACTCATTGCACTTGCACCACCGTAGCCTTGAACTATCATATAAAAAGAATCTATCTTGTTGACGGCTAATTTTTCTAAAAGGATTTCAACAATACCACGCCCAGCCAAGTCCCTGATCGCATAAAAACCATTGAAATCCTCTCTTATCTTATTATCATCTATATATCGTACACTGATAGACAGTTGTTCCTTTCTCTGATTGTCGGTATGTTCGTCGGCAATGAGAGAGAAAATCTTGCTTTTCTGATTCTATCTGATATTTTTTCAGATAAGTACTCATCGGTGCACTCAGTCAAATCATTCTCTCTCTCTCTCTCTCTCTCTCTCTCTCTCTCTCTCTCTCTCTCTCTCTCTCTCACATACACACACACACACACACACACACACACACACACACACACACATATATATATATATATATATATATATATATATATATATATATATATATATATATATATATATATATATATATTATATATAATTTTTTTCACCTCGACTTAGAGAGGGGGCCACGTGTCCAAGTCCCCCCCAAAACCCACCAACCCATGCGGGCGCTAATGGTAAATGTTAACACTCTAGTGATGAGTAAAACACGCCACGTAGATATTTATCAAATAGAAAGGGATTTGTATCTTTGTAATTGCTTAGGAACAGTGAAAACGTTAAACAGAACATTTTCGTTACATGAAAATAATGAAAATTAATTCATTCGGGTTCTAGTTGTTTCTGAATCGTTTTTCGATTTTTATTTTTTAATTTTTAGAGGGGTTTTATATTTTCTCGAAGTTACTGTTGCATAAAAGCAAGAAGAATAAATTAATATCGGGTTTGGTTGCTGAGAAATAGTTAGTCTGACCCCCTTAATTGTGGAAGCAGGATCCCAAAATTATTCATAGATAAGAGAATGCCTGCCAATAGAGGAAGTGGGCATTTTCCCAAAATGTTTCTCAGGAACAAGAGACGAAAGGTTGCAGAGTGGTACGAAACGTTAATGCCATTTTCTGCAACGTGTCGTCGCGAGGGCATTGGGTAGACAGACATCCTTGGTATCTGAGAACCAATTTAAGCTTTTATGCTGCCCAAGGACTTTTGGGTTCAACCCACAAAGTCCTCTGGCTGTCTTCATTGGCATTTTGTTTCTTTGATTTTTGTTTCCGGCTTTTGTTTTGATACATTTTTTTGGAATTGTTTGAATAGTTATGTTTTTCCACCTATTTGCGCTTTTATGATTGTGTTCCAATACATTCATGTCTAATTAGGTGATCATTTGCTAACTGTAAATATTTAAGTATGTACGTATGTATATATATATATATATGTATATATATATATATATATATATATATATATATATATATATATATATATATATATATATATATATATATAAGTACATATATTATATTATGTATGTATTTGTGTTTTCTGCATTAAGCGATTTCCCAAAAGAGATGACAGCTACCCAAAAAAAAAAAAAACACTGATCGCCGCCACACTCATGTTCTACCAGCTAAATTGCAGGGGAGCAAGACCACCTCGGGCGGAGCCCCTGCGCTGAAAACTCTCCAAAGATGAGCCGCTTCGTGCACCTTGGCAGAATACTCTCCAGAAGAGAATCGAACCCCTTAACACACTATGCTATTCATCTCTCTTGCGTCGTCTGTGTTAAGGCAGCCTTTCTAATACCTCTCCTACACCATCTATCCTGCATATCAAGTCTTCAACTCGATTATGGACATCTCTTCCTTCTTCTGTTTTTCCTGACTTATAACCTCCCCTAGACTCCAAGAGGCGGACATTTCCTTTCGCTTACTTTGCTTTTCTTTGGGCCTAGTTGCATTGCGTTGACCGTCGCTTAGTCCTCTCCATCTCAAGAAATGCATTTTTAGTTAACCCTAACTAAAAAATATTGCCTGAACTAGCATAACCCAACGCCTTGTAACTATTAAACTGAAGCGATTGATACTTGTCATGTGATGAATTAATGTCATTAATAGTTGGTAATTCCATATGTTGTTCATAATACTAGCAATTTAAACTGATATTCTTTAATTTGCAAATGTAATTTGAGACCCCTATTCAAGCGTATCTTCTGCTTTTAGGTTGTTCATTGCCTTTCAGACGGGTCGCGATTCTAAATTGAAAAGTTCCCAAGATGTTCAGTGCATTGTCAACACTTTCTCTCTTTCTCTCACTCTTCTCAATTAAACGTCAGTTGAAGGGTTTGTTATAATTCCTCTCTTATTCTGTATGTATATGTGTGTATGTGTATGTATATACATATATATATATATATATATATATATATATATATATATATATATATATATATATATATCTGTATATATATATATATGTAGATGTGTATATATTTATTATATATATATATATATATATATATATATATATATATATATATATATATATATATATATATATATATATATATATTATTTTAGGGCAATTTACAATCATAGCATGCTTCTAAGTGTTATTTCGGCACTCGCTGGCGTAGTCATCGAAAAATTGAAAACAAGATATGGACATGGAAATAATAAATGTAAGACCACAAGAAGAGACAATAATAACACAAATATAAATAAAATGACAAGATAGGAAAATCGTATTTACTTTTACTTGTGTAAACAGAGGCTGAACTTTCATCTGAGTTTAAAGATGGTTTTATCGTCTATGAACAGATTCTGAAGTTCTCAAGTCCTGTTCATTCTGAGATTTTACCAGTATTTAAAAATTGTGTTCCTTTACAGTTTAAATACAGTTTATAGCATGTTCCCCTACACCTGAATTTATAGTATCGGTAGACAGACAGGATTTTAAAATACTTATGAAGTCTTAGAATGAACAAGAACTTGGAAAGTCGATATTAATTGTCATGAGATTAAAAGATAAACTTTAGATTCCGATGAAAGTTCATACTCTTTGTACATGATGGAAATATGATTTTCATATCGTTTTATTCAGTTGATATTTACATTATTATTGCGTAATCTTATACTTTTAGTTCATCATTTCCACGTCTATATCGTGTCGGTGTTTTTATGATGACACCTGCGAATGCTGAAAGTTAATAAATAACTAGGAAGATGCTGCAGCTGTACTAGAGAGCAAGGCCAGTTTTATATATAAGTATATATGTATGTATTTAAATATGTATATGTGTGTATATGTATATATATATATATATATATATATATATATATATATATATATATATATATATATATATATATATATATATCTTGTAACATCAGTTTACTAACTCAAGTAGAAATCTCTCTTTCTCTCTCTCGTGCGCACGCACTTATTCTGAAACGTATCGGACACGGAGCTATCTCTCTCTCTCTCTCTCTCTCTCTCTCTCTCTCTCTCTCTCTCTCTCGTTGACCACTTGACACTCTCGAACCATTCTTCACCATCCTTCTCCTTACAAGGAGTGCACGCGCGTTATTGACGTTCTTCTCTCTCTCTCTCTCTCTCTCTCTCTCTCTCTTTCTTAGTGCGTCTTACGGCAGGGGCTTCTGGTTCTCAGAAGCCTCCTTAAACAATGGGAGTAGAATTTCTTTTTCCTATTATTTGTGATTACAATTCAGGGGGCTCTCTCTCCCTTAACCCCTTACCTAGTGGTCCCCCAACTCTTCCCTCCCTCCCTCCCTCCCTCCCTCCCTCCCTCCTCCTTCCCAGCCACCCATTTTCAGCTGCGGATATCCTGGTCATTCTTTTAGTTGTGACAATGGCAGTTGTAATGTTCCAAATATTCTTAAGATTTGACTTCATAGCCCCACACGCATGATGTAGGGGGAAATACTGTTGTGATAAATTCCATCCATCCAACATACTGGTGGGAGAACTCAGCCAAGTACCTGTGCTGCAATATCAACAAACTTTAGTGCAAGTACATCCATTATAGTGTGTAAAAGGTCTCTCTCTCTCTCTCTCTCTCTCTCTCTCTCTCTCTCTCTCTCTCTCTCTCTCTCAGACCTCATTTCTCACCCTTTCCCTCCCCTTCCTCCTCATCCCACAGCACTTCCTCCCTTTTTCTTTTTGTCCTTGTCCTAACCCTCCCCCTTCCTTTTCTCTTCCCCTTACCAACGTTCCATCAACCCACTCCCCTTCCCACAGCCTTCACAGTCATTATCTTGTCGACACCATCTCTGAAGTACTTCCTCCTCCTCCTCCTCCTCCTCCTCCTCCTCCTCCTCCTCCTCCTCCTCCTCCTCCTCCTCCTCCTCCTCCTCGAGAAAGAGGAGAGGTTCAGCAACAAGAGGAACGTCAATGATAGCACCACCTCCATTGGGATTTTGTCATCCTAAACAGTATAGTATCAGAAGTAGAATCGGTGGGCTCACCAAATTCAGATACAATGATACTCGGTGATTTCAATCTGAAGCAGTATGGAGAGAAGAGCAAGTGTCCTACTGCAAAGTGATGCGCCAGAAACTAAGACGCTGAACGGCCTAATCGATATATGTGACACTTCATCATCACATTGCGGGAGCCGATTTGTGAATGCCTATCAGAGCATTACTCATCCGTATATATTTGCCCCATACCCTATTAGAGATAGGACATCCATCGATATTCTTCAGCCTGAGTGGCGAAGATCTGAGACTAGAAAACAATGACTTTATAGAGGAAATGATTGAAAAGAAATCAACACTCTTGGCATTCACTTAGCAGCTGGGCCACACCACGTCCCGGTAATGCTATTAAAAACAAGCAGAAGAGAATAAAGGAAACCCATTTATTTTTTATACTAGATTAACCCATAATCTTAGTTTGGAAGGAACCAGTTCCTTAGAGTGTTCCCACCACGATAGTAACCTGTTTGTTGAGCAAATCACTGTGCACTGTTCCAGATATGACCATTCGAGGAGGAAATGGCATTTAGACAGCAGGAATATCTCAGATATAATAAAGAACAGAAAAGAGCGGTGAGGTAGACCGGCAGGAGCCTGGCTACCCAATTCCTCAGATCAAACAGTCCAAGCAACAGATAACAGAGCTTTATCCAAACCAGCTCAAGTCATATCTGGTGCTCTTGCTTTCTTTATTATAAAGAATTAGTGATATTGATACCAACCAGTAAAGCTCATTTATATCTTTTATTTTCTGATAATTGCTATGTCTGGTCTTTATTAGACTTGCTTGAATACTAAACAGTTTCAAAATGCACTGCAGTAGGTAGCATGGTGTATCCCTTGGTGCGAGCACACAAAACAGCCTTTAATGCAGACAAATTTGAGCACCTTAACTTTGGCAGGAAATCGAGAATTTTCAATCTTTCTCTTGACTCAGATGGAAATGTCTTTGAGTTAAAGTACAAAGTAAAAGATCTGAAGTCGTTGTCTCTGACGACCCGACAGAAGTTGACCAAACTGTCACAAGAATTTGGCTCGGACACTGAGGACAGTTTCAGTAAAGAGATATCAACACCATGCGTTGCTCCTGGTGTGGTCTCCACACCAAAGTAACCAGCAAATAGATGGGTTGTAGGGCGTACTAAAGATTTCCCGATCACGGCTTCTGACCTATGCAATTACCTACCTAACTCATCCATCACGAATATGCACGTGCTTATATTAAAGTTAAGTTAGACAAGTAATGGATGAACCGACATGCAGTGCCACCTGCCAGTTCAGCGACCCATATACAGGCTGCAGTTCTAACACGACATGACACTCTGTGAAGCTAGACCCAGCAGCATTGCCTTCAGCACTTGTTATAAGCATGATTAAAGTCCAGACAAGGAAGATCCCTGGCGAGATTATCTCCAATTCCATTATCATGTAATTCCACATACATTTCAGTATTTAATTTAAAGGGCAACAACACATTGCTCTCTCTCTCTCTCTCTCTCTCTCTCTCTTTCTCTCTCTCTCTTTGAATCTCTCTTTCTCTCTTCAAAATTTGAATTATGTTTAATTCAGAATTTAGTACAAAGGTGAAATACATTCTTGCCATTCTTTCCCCTAAAAACACGTGTACCCCAGAAAAAGCTGTTGATACGACATGGGCCAACCAGCTTGGTTGAGAGAATTCTCGTTGCCATAATGTCTGTTGAGACGTCGGGCCCATGTCGCATCAACAGCTTTTTCGGGGGTACACGTGTTTTTTAGGGGGAAAGAATGGCAAGAATGTATTTCACCTCTGTACTAACTTCTGAATTAAACATAATTCAAATCTTGAGGAGAGAGAGAGAGAGAGAGAGAGAGAGAGAGAGAGAGAGAGAGAGAGAGAGAGAGAGAGAGAGAGAGCAATGTGTTGTTGCCCTTTAAATTAAATACTGAAATGTATGTGGAATTACGTGATAATGGAGTTGGAGATAATCTCGCCAGGGATCTTCCTTGTCTGGACTTTAGTAATACTTATAACAAGTGCTGAAGGCAATACTGCTGAATCTAGCTTCACAGAGTGCCATGTCGTGTTAGAACTGCAGCCTGTATATGGGTCGCTGAACTGGCAGGTGGCACTGCATGTCGGTTCATCCATTACTTGTCTAACTTGATATATATATATATATATATATATATATATATATATATATATATATATATATATATATATATATATATATATATATATATATATATATATATATATATATAAGTGAGTAGTCAGGGAAATGGGGGGAAGGGTTGATGACGAGCATTAGGCAACTCAATTGCTAGCTTTTTAATTATGATTTTCTCTCGCGGGTTATTGAAAAATGTAACATTACAGTCCCATCAACTAGGGAATCACCGGTGAACAGAATTCATTTAATTAATTTTAATTGTGAGCTTTACACATCAAGAAAGTAATGTAAATGTTGCTTGGCAACATTCATTATTGATCGTTGAAATCTTGCGCAAACTGTCGTGCCGCCTCGTCACGGAATTGTTGAATCAGCAGTCTGGACTAGGCCTACGCCTATGCTGAATGAGTGATAGCGACAGTAATCATGATGACAAGGGATTGTAGGTAGGGAGGATACTGCACTTTGAACAATGTCAGTTTTTCACCTCTTTCGATTACTGTATGCATAGGAAGGAATGACGAAAGTGAATTTCCCATATTGTTCCCATTCTTTTTAATCTGACAGAGAGGAAAGCGTTTTCACAAGTGCGTTTTTTCCTTTGACAGGTGTGTGATGAATACTTTTGATGGAGGTGAGATTTTTGATGATACGTTTTAATCTTTGATCGGTGTTTAATGAATAGGCTTATCTTTGACGGAGAGGAGATTCCATTAGGCTTGCTTTTCTTTCCTTTATCGGAGTCCAGTGAATGCCATTGACGGAGAGAGAGGTTTCAGTGATGCATGCATTTTTTCCCCTTTGTTCAATATCTAAAGAATACATTTGATTTGGAGTCATTTTATTCACATCGGCCTAATCGCCGATTTCCTTTTTTTGTATAGCAGTGGAGTCACGACCCTATAATCTAGAAATGGAATGGTTGCAAAACCCATAAATAAACATCTTATCTGCATATTCCACATTTCTGGAACGGTAAGGCATTGTCTCCTGTTCCATGCTCTCAAAATGAATCCGGAATTTGACACCTGTAACCCGGACACGCTCACTTTTCTTGGCAGAAAAGCGAGACTGTTCAGAGTAATAAGTGAACTGATCAGCTCCATACTCCCTCTTCCCCGCCCCCCCAAATCCCTGACTACTCACTCTGACATCCACTGCACCATCTTACTTCCCAGTTTAATGATAACAGTTATTTTAAAAATTCCCCCCACCGACAAACGAAGCCTTAAAATGCATATGTTTATAGAACGTTTTCTGCTCAGAATGACTTTTTCTTTCATTTCCCAAAATATTTGCATAAACTCGTTTTACACCCTGTAAATATATATATATATATATATATATATATATATATATATATATATATATATATATATATATATATATATATATATAGATGTGTGTATTATCGTTTGTGCGTGCATACTGTATTAAGCTAAAGAGCTAAAGGGCCCAGCCTGCAAAGATACACCTTCCCTAGATCCTAACAGATTACGAGAATTCTTTCAACCAAGCTGGTTGCCATTATGTCTTTTGTACGTCGCGCCCACGTCATATCAACAGCTTTTTTCGGGATACTAAATATATATATATATATATATATATATATATATATATATATATATATATATATATATATATATATATATATGGGTGTGTGTAATTATTTCTTTAATTATTAGGAGCGGATGACGTAGAGCACAGCCAGGAAACCCACTCCCTAGTTTTGACCATGACAGACGCTGAAATCCCTTCACACCTGAACGGAATGGTTTTTGTAAAGCAACCGCGCCAATCAGCTCCTGTTCTCAAATGAGCTGATTGCACCTTTCTGACGTGAGCGATCGATGACATTGCATATCCCTAATATATATATATATATATATATATATATATATATATATATATATATATATATATATATATATATATATATATATATATATATATATATATATATATATATATATATATATATATATATATGTATATATATATATATATATATATATATATATATATATATATATATATATATATATATATATGAATGTGAGTGTTTTCATTAAAAGTGATGGTTTTAGTGGCATCAATGACTTTCTTGCAGGAATCTTCCTAACTTCACAGTTTCTCACGCGTCAGCTGCTGGTCAAATTGCGCAGACTTCTTTCCTCCGTTTATTGATCTTGTATGTGTGTGTCAAGATGCATTAGGCAGTAGGGTAAAGAATTTAGAAATCCTCTTGTGACGGCTTTTGTTGATTATGAGAAGGCCTCTGGCAACGTCCACTGGCTATTATTATGGAAGGTTTTGTATTAATATGATATACCCGTTAAATATGTAAAGCAAATTTAAATTATCCAAGAACGAAGTAGGTGCAAAGTAATGCCGATGCGGTCTAGTCAAGTAATCATGCATTAAATAGTGTGTGCTACGAGGAAATGTTATTTCACCTTTGCTGTTTGTCCTTCTCGTGGGTTTTATGTTGAATAGGGTGGTCGCAGATGAAAGAACCTTAAATAACGGTAGGAACTTGACAGACTTTCAATTTCAGATGATGCTGTTTTAATCAGAACAACACAAATTTTGACAAGTTTACTTTATAGAGTTCACCAAATATCTAGAGCGATGCGGTAAAAAAATTCTACTAGACACGAAATTAATGAGGACAGAGTATGCACATTGGGAAGAGATGGAGAAAGGATTACTGTATTGACTATGAATCTTTAAGATATTCAGTAACAGTGGTATCCAGTAAAGGTTCCCATGAGATAGAATTTAGTGGCAGACTAAAGACAGCAAATCAAACGAAGGGCAAAACGAATAACATTTACAAATCAAATAGATGAAACTACATCCGAAAGGATGATCATACACTCAAGTCGATGATGTAATTTTGTCATACAGGCATGAATCATGGTTTTGGCAGTATTGATTTGAGTGTAAAGCTATGAGAAAAATGTTATGAGTCATGTGGCGAGATAGTTACAAAATACTTTAAGGGATTTGCGGCGGTTTCATAAGCAGGTGAGATAATAATGAGGTTTCTCACGGCTCTGCTCCTGCGGGCACCAGAGGAGTTGGGGGACCCAGACCCACTGGGATGAGAACTACAGTATGAGAAGGAAGGCTGGAGATGAATATAGATTTGTGGAATACAAAGCCTATAAATGCTTGGATGGTGGGATTTCACACACACACACACACACACACACAGAGTTAATATATTAAACAACAAAGATAATCCTTGTTTTAGCATCGCTGCACCTTACCTTGAATTTTACAGTTTAATCCCGTAGGTTATATTGTGTTGAAAGAAAAGAAAGCAAGAGAAAATACATCTGTTTGTGATAGGAAGAGGAGAAGTTAGATCATTTTTGCAACTTAAATTACTTTTGTGAGTGAAATGAAGAAAAAGAATTGACGAGAGATATTAGCCGTTTACAACATTTTAATTGTCTGTATTAGAAAGAGACAGAAAAAAATGGGGGAGGTGGAAATTACGTATTCTTTCAAATTATTTGTAAGTGCTTTTTACTTTAACATATTCTGTTATTTCAAAGCCAGACAATCTATAATACTTCATTAGAAACAGAAATTCTACTCCTTGCAGCATTTTGCGCGCATGCGCGCGCGCGCGCGCACGAGAGAGAGAGAGAGAGAGAGAGAGAGAGAGAGAGAGAGAGAGAGGCTGTGAAACAGAAATTGTAGCACCTTGCATTATTTTTTTTTGTTGGTGAGAGCAAGCACGTAGTTCTGACAATGATGTGAGCGAGAGAGTTACAATCCAGAGGGGATGGGGGGAAGATTGCAGTACCTTCCGACTGTGTGCCATGTCCGAGCTAGGTCAGGGAGTTAGCCGAGAGAGAGAGAGAGAGAGAGAGAGAGAGAGAGAGAGAGAGAGAGAGATTTTCCGGCCTAGACCTTGAAAGGAGAGAGTTCCAGTCGTTGGGAACGCCATGGCCCCCGTGAACTACATTCCCCTCGTAGAGTTTCCTCCTTCTCCTTTCTTCTCCCTTCTCCCCTCTTCTCACTTTAGAGTCCTCTTAATCCTCCCCTCTGTCCACCCCCAAGTCAGTGGTACTATGTTGTGGGGGAAGTGGGGGTTTGGGATGTGGGAAGATGGTGTGCAGGGGGGTTCTGGGGAGTAGAGGAGTGTCTACTTTGGACTAGGACTACTATTGATCCACTCCCATCATGTTGCCGGTCTACCGGTCTCGTGATCTACTTTCTCTCTCTCTCTCTCTCTCTCTCTCTCTCTCTCTCCTCTCTCTCTCTCTCTCTCTCACCTCACCGCGCTGTAGAAAAATCAATATTTTCGCTTGAAATACTGACGTAATAGTTTTGCCTCTTTAAAACGGCTGAGTCGGTCTTTCTTTGTGGAATAAAAAAAAAAATGTTGCAAAGTGGCATTATGGAAAACTACGATATAATAATCTCAGTTTTTTCGATATCGGCCCTGGGGGGATAGTGCCATCAGTGCACCTCACGCGGTGCACCGTAGGCATTACTCTTAATAAGGAGCTTTGCGGCGTCCCTTCGGCCCCTAGCTGCACCCACTTTCAGTCCTTTTACTGTAACTCTGTTCATATTCTCTTTCTTCCATCTGCTTTCCACCCTCTTAGAACAACTGTTTCGTAGTGCGACTGTAAGCCTTTCCTCCTGTTACACCTTTAAAACCTTTTACTCTCAATTTCCCTTTCAGCGCTGATGACCGCATAGGTCCCAGTGCTTGGCCTTTTGGCCTAAATTCGATGTCCCAATTTATCGATATCCGGTGCTATATTGCGATTTATTTCAACACAAATCAAATTTTTAGTTCAGTAAAGAACATTTTACAGTTTCTCATTATATTGTTATAGTTATTTATCAAAGTGTTATGAAACATGTTAGAATTTTGTAACACCAAAGGAATTTTAATGAGGTACTAGTTTTCTGAATAGTTAGTGGTGGAGAGTGATTTTTGTTATATATATATATATATATATATATATATATATATATATATATATATATATATATATATAATGTGTATGGGTGTGTGCATGTATTTCGACTTAGAATTAAACCCATCTTTTTACAGTATATTCAATAAGGTTTGTTATTCTACAGCTAAAGGACGATGTACGGATTTATGTGAACTAGTGGTGGAGCTGCTTTAGATGCGAGAACGTCAGGCGGCATACAGGTACTCCATAGTAACCTTTAATCAGCCTCGGCGGGATCTTGTAGAAAAAGGTGAACTTGAAAGTTCTCTTTATGTCAGTAATTTCTCTACTTGGCGTGATTGACGAGTAGTGACAGATCTTACTTATCATGACTGTCCCGCCAAATACCGACGGACAACGGTAATAACGTCGTTTTCTGTGTGCCTTTTGCATGCAACATACACACACACACACACCCACTCTCTCCCGAAACCCTCTGGTTCCATTTCCCCCTCGGCTGCCAGCCAACCACTCGTGCACCCAATGACCCCGCTGTCGTTCCATTTCCCCCTCTGCTGCACATGTATCCTCCTCTCCCCCGCCTTCCCCTTCCCCAAACCCCCCCACATCCCCATCCGCTTCGTTAATGTCGTCATCAGTCAGTCGTCCGTCTATTTTTACTTTTATTCGAGTTGGCTAAGTTGTATTGCTCGCTGGAGCTACGATTTTAAGATGTTTATGGCTAGATCTCTCTCCCCCAAAAATCTCTCAATTTGTATAGTCTTACTTGCGATGATTTGTAGATCATATCAGCCGTATTTTATAAAATAAAATTGTGATTTTTTTCTATTCATTTGAGGCTCAAATTCGGTAATTACAATAGCAAACACTAAGTTAACTGGCCGTGCTATTGCTATTTAATACAATTACCTATAACAAAGCTTTTAAGCATGTAGTAATTCTTGTACAAGGCAATATAAGCCTCCTAAAATGGAATTGCTAGTTTTTTTTTTGTTGGGGGGCCCGAATTACTAACACTACTACAGAACCGTATAGGCATTAATGATCTAAAATACAAGTTTTTATGATTATGATAATTTTTTAAGCTCCAATTATTTGAATTACGGACATATTTCAGGTCAGATCGCAAGGCATTAGAAATTTCGGAAACTTGAATTTACACGTTTTAATTAAGCAAAATGTTCCTTGTAGTGCACGATATGACCTACAGTAACTTGAATTAAATATAAGTTTTATAGGCAATGACTAGTACTAGACTGAGTGAACCTGATTTACGAACTTTTTTAGATAATGAAAAGTTCTTATGCTATTAGTTTGTTCTAATGTAAGACAATGTCTAGCTCTAGATGTATAAAGATTGTGCGTTTTTCTTTTAAACCCTTCCTCCTTCTTGTAAGCATTTTACGAGCTGAGGTTGCTATTCTTCCTCCTGCAACAAACCCTGATCCTCGTCCTCAGTGCCCTTTTGCGTTACGTCAGAAGGAGAGTAGCCACCGAGCCACTGCTTTCAACCAAAACCTTTAAATCTCTCTCTCTCTCTCTCTCTCTCTCTCTCTCTCTCTCTCTCTCTCTCTCTCTCTCTCTCTCTCTCGCAGTCACGTTTTCTTATTTCTTCTTACCATGACACAGTAGCACTCATTTCTCTCCTAGCACATCTCCCCCAACCCCTCTCTCTTTTCCTCACTAAATCTCTGTTGCTTTTCTTTTCTTTCGTGTCTCCGTTTTCTCAAGATTCCCTCCTTTTCCTCGCTCCCCTTTTATTTTTTCTCCAACTACCGTTTCCTCACTGAATCTCATATGTTTCTCCTCATTCCCCCTCCACAGACCCTTTCTCCCCCGGCTCTCTCTCCTTCTTGTTGCTACCACAGCTATCAGGTGTCATAGGGTACATCCCCGCCCCCTTTTTCTGCTGATGGTCTTGTCGCCGAAACGAGCGGCGCCAAGATGTCCAGTAGTAGTGGAATTGTACCTTCATAGTATTCCTTGACTTTCTCTGTTTAATATTGACGATTTTTCATAGTATCATTATTAGAAAAGGTGGTATTCAAGTACAGATAGCGTATTGCAAAGCTTTGTCAATTTTCCGAGTATTTTCTTTATTTTTTCATATTCAGAAATTAACCTGATTGTGGAATATACAAGATGCATACAACTTATCAAAGGTGTTTACAGATGGTGATAATATATAAGAATATATGTTTAAGCATGCAGTGAGACCTGTAAATATGAAGATGCGCGGTGACGTGGCCGCGTGAGGTCGTCGAATAGACTCAACCTTCCACCGCTCGCACAGCCACACCCAACCAGGACCCCCCAACCCCCTCCCTGAGATACACACGAACACATATACTCTCTCTCTCTCTCTCTCTCTCTCTCTCTCTCTCTCTTAATTGCGTTTATTCTGGAGTAAGGTTTATTGTGAATGATATGTTATATGCTTTGACATACAGTAGTTGTCATCGTAGCACTCCCGCGAGCCTGAAGTAAAATACATTATTATACTGCTGTAATACCCCTTCCGCTCTCAGTACAAAAAAAAAAAAAAATACAGGTTTTTTTTTTTTTGTCCTTCCTTTGCGTAGAAACAGCAACCCTGCTTGGCAGTGTAGTGTGCACGTTGCTTTTTACACATTTATGTATTTAGCATTACTATTTGTTTGTTTCTGTTAAATAGTCGTGGTGTTCTTGAAAAACTCGTTGCGCAACAGCCGACACTAGTGCTATCGCTTGTTACACCATAGGGGTTACGAAAGAACCTCCTTAGGCCTAGTCATGAGCTCTCTCTTTCTCATCCATAGGCCTAAGCGGTGGTAGAATCGCGTGACTCCAAACTTAGCATTCCTTCAAAATCGATAAACGCTCTATTCCCTCACAAACACCGTTGCCTTTCATTTCTCGTCAGGTAGAATTCAACTGAATACAACGTCTCCATTTGAGTCTACATTGCAAATATTGATGGCTTGCAGTAAACATCTAGAGTAGGCCTATAAATTTTCAAGGTCACTTTTGTTCGGAAGGACTGAGTTGTGTCTGAGGAAGTGGTTGTGTCTGGATGATGGCAGGATACCCTTCACTTGATCTTGAAATAAAGGGAAGAACTGTATTTATGCTGTTGCACGCTTATGCCTTTCTCCTCGTGGTTAGGAGGGCTTCAAATGGTTTGAGGTGGCGCGGCCCAGGGGATGAGCTGTTTTGTAGGTATTTTTATCATTTTATTTTTTCACTGGTGCTTTTGTAGGTATATTTATCATGTTATTTATTATTTGATGTTTGCACTACTGCCTAATCATCATTATTATTATTATTATTATTATTATTATTATTATTATTATTATTATTATTATTATTATTATTATTATTTCTTTCTTCAATTCATCAGCTGAAAACCCTTATGGACAGAGTCAGCAGACGGTAAACCCAAGAGGGCTCCGAAAGGAAATCAGCCTGCAAAGAGAGGCAAGTTGTGGGAAAAGATGATAAATAACTAAGGAATGAAAAATAAAATCTATACACCTGAATTCAGGAGACGTCAGCAGAAAGCAGGAGTGAGTTTGTTCCTCGCTTAAACATTTGGAAATCAGAAGACGCCACAACTGCACTAGGCATACTATTCCACATATAAGTCCAAAATAAAACTATTTTTACTGAGGATAGAAGTTTGTAAACCTTTTAAAGATAGCATTGCCTTAGAATTTATATCAGAATCAGGCTCGCTGTCAATATTTTAGAGGATCCTTACCTAAGTACTCAGTATTCAAGGCAGGTAGGCCTAAAGTACGTTTAGAATTTTATTGTTGCCTAAACTGTCGTCACAGGTTACAGTAAAAAGTATTCTCTTAGTTCTCTGCCTGTTGGAAATTCTGTATATTATGCGTGTGTTCCTCCTTGTTTACATTTTCGAGCGTTTATATACTTAGTGGAGGTGTATAATCACTCTTAACTTCCTGTTCTTCACTTTTCCCCATGCTTTTCAAGTTTGTATTTTTTTTTTTTTACTTTGTTTTTTATTCATTTTTCTCCTTTCTCTATATTTTGTCCTCTTGTTTTGTTTTAGATTTTCACATTTATTATATTTCTTAATTTTTTTTTATCTTTTTCACTTTGTTTCCCTTGTGCCCTGTGTAACCATGTCATAATAATATAACACAAGGCCCAACGTCTCTGAATACTGGCCTCTGTATACATTTGCAGAATTGGAGGTAATTTGGCGTCAGCTTTGGGACGGTACGAAAAATTCTGGGGTCGAGACTTACGGTACCGTCACTTCAGACGACATGGCTATGCTTGTAAAACAGTATAAAGTTGCGCAAATATGTATTCAAGTTTTCAACGTATTGCTTGATCCCACCTGCATCTATTCCTGATTGAGCCAATCAGGCACTTGATGTTGAGGCGGCCCACCACGCGACCAATCAGCTTCAAAGATGGGAGCGCTCACGCAGTTACTAGGAGCGGAAATCTCACCTGCATTACAGGCAATACCTTTTTGTTTTTGATTTCAAGGTTAACACGTGTATTTTCACTTACTGCTACTCGAGCTAACACACACACACGCACAAACACACACCACTCAGGAAACGCTGAAACCCAAGATATCATTCTGACCGGTTTCGTCTTAAGAAAGGAGACCGGTGAGGATTATATCGTGTGGTTAAAAGTTTCTTTGATGGCACTTATATATATATATATATATATATATATATATATATATATATATATATATATATATATATATATATATATATATCTGTTACAGAAGTTGGTAACTTACGACTCGCATAGTATTTTGATATGAGATTAACAATAAGCATACACCGGTTTTACCTCTGTGCTAGAGTTGTAACGGAAATTGCCCAAATCACGCCATCCTTTCCTAGAATTTGAACCAGGGAGTTCTTATTAGTGAGGAGGGTTCCAAATCACTATTTTCTTTTGTTATGATATGAACCATCAACGGAAGATTATAATAATTAGGCGAGGGAGATTTTGCTTTCAGTTTCGGAGAATGAATCTGTTTGATAGTAAACGACAACGGTCTGCTATTTCCAGTATAACCGGTAAAAAAGCAGACTTTTGTGATGTTCTTCAGATGGGTTATTGAATTTTTTTTATTTATGGAATTAAGTATGAAGTAGGGAATAAACTACGGTAAGATAGATTGTTTCCTAAACTTTTCCGAAGTACATATGTTTTATAAACCATTATATATATGGTTTCATAATGTATATATATAAACATCTGTCTGTATGTATATATATATATATATAAATGATATATATATCTGTAACTGAGAGAGACCTCTTCTCAAACAGATTCACCTCCGCTGAAAGCAAAAATCTCTAAGTCTTGCAATAACGTGCAGTATAGCCCTCATAAACTTGATTTGCTTTTATTTCTTTTTTTTTTTGTGAACAAGTACAGTAACGTTATTAACACCAGTGACTAACAAAGGCAGATTGTGGGAAAATATTAAGTCTTGCCCTGATTTGCTTTTATTTCTTTTTTTTTTGTGAACTAACGTTATTAACCAGTAAAGGCAGATTGTTAGTCTGTCATTCCTCCCCCCTTTGGTAATCTTTTAATCCTCTCCCTTTACCTATTGACTGCTTGAGACCTTTCTTCCAAGCAATGCCTTCTGGAGGCCAAATCCTTACCAGAGGTGATTAATCCAAAAGAGAAGTGGCTAGGCCCTTATCAGCTGGGCACCATGTGGCCAGTGTCCTGCCACATGGTCTGGGATACATAAAAAATGGACTGCCAAGCAAAAAGACAACACTACCTGGAAGGAAAAGGAAAATAATCTGCCAAGGTCTTAAAAGGCAGCGCATGAGTGGCAGTTCCTCAGAAAAGCCCGACAGCAGAATCCGTACACTTGCCCTTTTCACCCTGCTCCCTTAGAGCCTTGACCCTTACCATGTGGCTCTTTTGGAGCCTCAGCCTTTTCACAGTGCAAGCCCCTTAAATTCTTGCCCTCCATGCTGGCGCTGAAGACAAGGACCCTCTGTCTCCGGCGAAAAGGTAAAGTACCAGAAGTGAGGTTTTGAATCAGTCACGAATCTTTTATTCGTCTACTGAAATTTATTTCATTTCCTCAGTGCAATTTTCCACAGAGACCTGACTTATTTATTGCGGTGATTAAATGTCCAAAATTAACGTGTTTTACCAGTGCTTAGAATCGAGTTACTTTGACACCTTCCAAGCATCCCTCGATTATCCTAAATTGTGATATTTAATTTTGTAAGTAACCGAATGCGTTCTCAATTGCAGGCAGAGTTGCTAGCTGTGGAATGAACTGTTCACCTTGTGCTTGTGCCGTGGTCATAACCACTGCCCCTCACCCAACGGTGTTCTTTGGAGTGGATTTTTCTGGATACAAGACAAAGAAATGAACCTGTAGCGTAAACTCCTTAATAAGCACACAAGTGAATAGGTTTTCACAGTGTAATTACAGTGTTATTTTATCTAATATGTTAGGTACAATCATAATTGTGACTGTAAAATCTGTCAGGGACCAGCTAGACCATTTGCATGCTCCACAAATAGCCCATAGAGAAGAGAGAGTGCTGATTAACAGAAAAAGAAGCTTTGTTGCTACCGCATGTTAGCTTTCATGTTTCAATGTTAGGATAGTTAGGCAGTGAAGTGCTAAACAAAGTAACATCTAAGGAAATAGTGCGTTATATCCTCTTCCACATGCTCCGGACAGTTTGCAGTCCATCATTTTAGCTAGACAACACAGAAATCTGGGCTGTGAATTCAAGCCCAACCAGCAAATTTCATTCGCTGGTCTCTCTCTCTCTTTCACGACAGCATTAGCAATCATGCTAGAATTTAAATTAACATTTCCATGATTCCCAAAATCGTCCTTTGGGAAAATTTAGCATTCATGAGCCTCATTTCATTCATGGCCACATGAGCCCAGAAACTTTGCACATAAAGAATCACTTTCTTTAATCATTACTACCATAAGGGTAAGGCAAGCACACATGTAAAATTCATTTCCCTTTAGTACGAATTGATGAGTCCATGAGGCCAAGTGAATTCTTGGTTTGCAAAACACAAGCCATAGGCAAAGGGAAAAACATTCCCACAATTGTTTGTCTGTTTCATAAAATCCCATGCACCCTTTTCTCTCAGACAGTCACGTGGTTCCGCACACGTGCTGAGCCAGTCAAAACACTGGCCGTCATAACAAACCCAATATCACGTGACTCCATACAGTGTAACTACTCAACCCTCGTGATCACATGCTAGTCAGGTCATCCTAGAGTAAAATTAATTTCTTTTGCGCATGTGATCTAAGCAAATATAACTTTGCCTTGTGCATGGTAATTCAAGTATGCTTGTCATATGCTGGCGCATTTAATCTTGCCTGTTTTGAAATAAACACATTTTGCCTCGTCACATTTTTATGCATTTATCCTTTGCTGGAAACCCAGCTAAATTGTTTCATTCACACATTTAGTTGTGTATCCTCAGAAGCTGAGCTTCCCGTTTATCTGAAGGGCAATGTCATGTAATCAATTTTGCATAAGACTTCCATTCTCTGCGCCAGATCCCAAGCGTTTCTCATCAAATCAATTCCTTTCCTAACGCTTACGTTACCCATTTTACTAAATCATTCATCACGAACAAAACCTAAGTTTTACGGAACAAAACCTGAATTATTCATCATGAACAAACCCTGTGTTCTATGGCACAAACCCTGAATCATTCATTACAAACAAACCTTGAGTTCTATGGAACAAACCTAAATTGCTCATTACAAGCAAACCTTGAGTTCTACAGAACAAACCTAAATCGTTCATTACAGATAAACCTTGAGTTCTACAGAACAAACCTAAATCGTTAATTACAAGCAAACTTTGAGTTCTATGGAACAAATCCAAATCGTTCATTACGAACAAACCTTGAGTTCTACAGAACCAACCTAAATTGTTCATTACAAGCAAACCTTGAGTTCTACGGAACAAACCTAAATCGTTCATTGCGAACGAACCTTGAGTTCTGTGGAACAAACATAAATTGTTCATTACGAACAAACTTTGAGTTCTATCGGACAAACTTGAATTTTTCATTATGAACAAACCTAAATCGTTCATTACAAGGAAACCTTGAGTTTTATGGAACAAATCTAAATCATTCATTACGAACAAACCTTGAGTTCTACGGAACAAACCTAAACCATTCATTACGAACAAACCTTGAGTTCTACAGAAAAACTTAAATCGTTTGTTACAAACAAACTTTGAGTTCTACGGAACAAACCTAAATAATTCATTACAAACAAACCTTGAGTGCTACAGAACAAACCTAAATCATTCATTACGAACAAACCTTGAGTTCTACGGAACAAACCTAAATTGTTCATTACGAACAAACCTTGAGTTCTACAGAACAAACTTAAATCGTTCAGTACGAACAAACCTTGAGTTCTACGAACCAAACTTAAATCATCTATTATGAACAAACCCTGAGTTCTATGGAACAAACTTAAATTGTCCATTACGAACAAACCCTGAGTTCTACGGAACAATCTAAAATCATTCATTACAAACAACCCCTGAGTTCTACGGAACAACCTTTGAAGCAAAGTGCCACATCCAATCCGAGCCTTTTCTAAACAGAGCACCTGGACTTTGCGCCATGCAGACCAAAGGCTATAAAACCTGTACAGAGCTCGGGATGCAGATGAGAGTGACAGGGACATCTTTGACGAAGTGGGTCCAAGACATGATAGCTGCAGCAAAGAAGAAGAGAGAAGCCTGGGAGAAAAGGACAGAGAGGAGAGGGAGAACGACAAGCTAGAGAAGCCAGGGAGGAAAAGGAAAGACAGGAGAGGGAGAAAGAAAGAGCTCATGAGCTCACCTTCGCCCAACAGAGGGCCAAGAACACAGCTCAGCCCTCTCCCCAGTCCACTCTCAGCAGCACAAACACTCTGATCCAACAATGGAATGAAAACAAACCAGAGACCTGGCTCAACCACATCGAGAAGGTATTCTCAACCTACACGCCCTCTCCCGTCAAAGTGGCACTAATTCTGGGAAAGCACCTAGGCAGAAAGGGCACCGTCACTTTCAGCTCCCTCACCCTGGACGAGCAGGGAAGCCTCAATGAGGTTCAACAGGCTTTCACAAAGGCCTATGAGATCATCCCCTAACGCTGGGGACAAAGTGGGCGGAGCCAGCCGAAGGAGGGGGGTCAGACCTGGTCCAAATGGGTGTACCACAAAACCAGGGCTCTTGAGCGATGGCTGGAATCCTCAAGTGCAACCACCGTGGAGTACACCCTCAAGCACTTCCAAATCAAAGACTTCCTATACTACGCCCTCTGCCCTTGCCACCTAACTTTGTATGCAAGCCCCCAAGACACTCACTGAGTGCTGTCGCTTGGTGGATGGCTGGGACACATACCATCCTCACATCAGCTTTCTAGGACACAAGATCTATCCCCCTACTCCCATCTCTGATCAACCTCCACCCAAGAATTGGCGCCCACCAAAGAAGCCCGTGTGTGGCCATTGGAAGAAGATAGGGCACTCCACTGAACAGGGCCACCTGAAGGCTGAGAATCAGCTGAGAATACCCCCTAAGCCCTCGGCAGGGGCCACACTCCACTGAGCCATGCCTGGCCCTTTGGTGAACAACAATAAGCCTGCTCCCTCCTCAGGGGCAGTGCCAAGAAAGGACTATAGCAAAGAGACTTGTCAGGACTGCAGCAAGCAGGGCCACATGTCCGCAAGCTACAAATATTGACCCTGGCACGCTGCGCCCAAAGCAGTCCAGACTGCTGTCCATTCTAGACAGCCTGCTGAGAGTATAGGCCTCGAGACCATGACTATAGCGCCCCTCGGTGGCTCCACTCCCCCTCAAATGCTGACGAACATCACAGACACCGGCTCTGAGGTGAGCCTCATCACATGAGATCATGTGCCTCCTGCTGCCCCCATCCATGAGGACGAATGGATGACCATCTGCTGGGTAAATGGAGACATCAAGGATCTCCCAACAGTTCACCTTCGGGTCACTACAGGGAATTCCTCCCAAGAGAGGGAACACCTCTTTAAAGTCATCTAGTACCTCACAACTGGACGTCCCCTTCTCTTAGGGCAAGATCTTCTCCAGTGGAGGGACACCCTGATTCCTCTACAATGCATGACAGTTACAACTCCCAAAGAACCAGAGGAGGAGGAGGCACCTTTCTCAGACAACGATCTGCTACCTGCTGATCTTACCTTGTCAGAAGTGCAATGGCTGCATGACCAGCCTGGCACTCCTCAAGACGAACCTGCTACTGATCCTGCAGCCACCCTCCTCATCACAGGGCAGATGCCTCCATTCCTACCTTGATCAGGGAGCAGCTCATCCAGGCACAGACAGAGGACGCCACCTTGAGGCACCACAGCTCAGAAGCTGCTACCAAAGAAGAATAACTAAAGGACCTGGTTAGGGACGAATTCCTCCTGGAGGACGAGGTACTCTACCGGGTGACCCAGGGAAGAAATGAGCACGGTCACATTTTTCACCGACTGGTAGTGGTTCCTCCGTCCCTGCAGCAAGACCTCCTGCGATTGGCACACAACAGTATTGGCGGGCACTTCGGTACTCAGCCACTGGCTCAGAACCACCTGCCTCTTGCCTAGATAACCAGAAACCCCGACAAAGTCAAAATTCTACATTCCATCAGTAGGAGTTCCTTTCAGTCTACAATTATTATCCATCATGGCCTTCAAGAGCAAGACTGGAAACAGTCTGTGCCTTATCATCGCCAAGATATTCCAAAGAAACCCCAGGAGTGGGGAGCAAAGAAAGCGTGACCTCATCCCCCTCTTTTGTCAAAGCATTCCATCAAGGGTGACATTTTAGTTGAAAGAGTTTCCACAGTGGCCAGCCATGGGGTCAAACATATTCACTCAACCCCTTATCACCCAGTCAAGGAATAGTGGAACGTTTCCACCAAGACTGAAAAGCTCAAACATGTCTGGGAGGAAAACCTAACAATCACTATTTGCCAAGCTCCTTTGACAAGATATTCCCTTTCAAAGCCATTCCCTTCAGGACATCCTGGAGCTTGAACCAACAAGGGAGGACTGGGCGAAGGCACTCATCCAGTTCTTTTGTCAGTCACCCAAGTGACTCAAGGCGGGTCCCCAAACAATCATTGGAGATCAGTCCTCGTCCTTCAGACTGAGCCACTCACCCTCTCGAGGGTTCACAGGCCCACATTTTATGTTGAAAGAAGTTTCAAACTACAGCAACTGGCCAGAGGAAAGCCAAATGGCTCAAAAATGATTCACTCAACCCCAAGGAGACCAAGGAAAGCTCTCTGGCTCTAAGTCATCACTGTGAAGTTGTCACCATCGACAAATTTAGAAGTACTGCTCCTCCTTCAAGTCATTACTCCAGGGTTAGACGAGCACAAACATAACGATGTGCTCAGCTCACACCCACAGGTAACCCAAGACCAACTCGGCTGCACCGACATCGTAGAGCATACCATACACCTGAGGGAAGGTGTCACTCCAATAGCTCAAGGACATTACCGAGTCCATCCCAAGAAAACTAAGAAAATCGAGGCCGATTGAAGTAAGCTACATTGAATGGTCATCCCTGGTCGTCTTGGTCCCTAAGGAAAGAAGGGGAACAGGCTATGTATAGACTTTAAGAAGCTGAACAAAGTCATAAAGCCTGAGCCCTACCATCTCCCAAGGATTGAGACTTTAGCCTGAGCAGTATAGTTAAGCCCAATCTTGAGAAGGGATATTGGCAGGTACCCTTGTCAGAGGAGTCGCACCCTCTGACTGCCTTCACTACTATTCCTGGTTTCTACCAGTATAAGGTGATGCCTTTCGGCCTCAAAAACACCCCTAGCTGTTTTCAGAGGCTGATGAACAAAGTCCTGGCAGGAATCAAGAACTGTGTTGTCTATCTCGACGACATTGTAACATATGCCAGCACCTGGGAGGAGCACCTGCAAATCCTAAACCAAATCCTTACCTCCCTACGTAAAGCCAACCTTGTAATCAACCTCAAAAAATGTCAGTTCGGCGTGGCCAAAATAACATATCTCAGTCACTGTGTGGGAAACAGCAAGCTGATGCTGAAAGATACTAACATCCTTGCCATTCGAGACATGCCTTAGCCGAGGACCAAGAGGAAAGCCCAGTGATTTGTCGAAATGATGCAGTACTTTCGATTCTTCATTCTGAATTTCGCTGATGCTGCCACCCCATCACTAACCTCATCCGAGGGAAGCAGCCTTTTTGATGCACTCCAGAGTGTGAGAAGGCATACGATCACCTCAAGGCAGTCCTAATTAGCCAGCACATTCTGAAACCCAACTACAAACAACCTTCCTGCATGGTAGTTGATGCAAGCGACATCAGCACTGGGGCGGCCATGTTCCAAGAAAAGGATGAGGTTAGACACCCAGTAACCTACTATTCCAAGAAACTCAAACCCGCTGAGACAACAAAGCACTATAGAAAAGAACTTCTGGGCATGATCTTGGCCATGAAGCAATTTGAGCCCTATCATGCCGATCATAAATTCCCATTGACCGTATACACTATCATAACCTCCGTAAGTATCTCACAACTTTCCAAAATCAGAGTAAGTGCCTGATGCATTGGTGTCTCAACCTCCAAGATTACAATTGGAGGATTGGACACATTAAAAGTACGGATAACAAGATCGCTGATGTCCTTTCCAGGCATCTTAACTTATGATTGAAGTAATAACCTGTTCCCTCCAACCCCAGCATAAAATGGTACTCCCACCAGAGTGTAGCGTCATGATATGCCCAGTTCAGTTAGCACTCCTGAAAGAGTAAGATATTTCCTTCCTTGACTATCCTTTCCTTGTAATTTAAATCCCGAGTCCCTGACTCCCAAAACCCATGTAATTACACACGTAGTTGTAAACCATGTACTGAGATTCGTGCTGCGAGACACCCATGATGTTAGTGCCGCATCTGGCACAGTGCCGCTACGTACAAGTATCGGGGCATCACCTAACTTAAGTCCATAAGTACCTTGTTATAATGCCTCATCAAGGCAAACTAACTGCATGACTTGGGATTCACAAAGCTAACCTTATCATTTAGTGCATGACTAATTCTAGAAATTACTTTAGAGATAGTACTCTAACCCTATTTTATGTTGTTACTCTGATTCATGACATAATAAATCATCGAATTCATCTATTTTAGATTTGATTTAATGTTGATGTAAACTAACTGCAAGTTAAATTTAATGAATTAATTTCCAGCAGCTCAGTATTCTGCAATAATGTACATTTTATGTGATGAAATCTAATTTGCAATTTAATGATTTGCAGAGTTGCAAATTTTAAGAAGTTGGTGATATTACAAGGGGAAGTAAGGAGAGATAATAGCTTATTCAGTCAAATTGACTTATTCATAGACATCCCCACCCAATTCAAGGTACAGAATGTCAACTTGGTTGGGGAGGTGTAATGAGGGAGACCTCTTTTAAGTCTTGCAATAACGTGCAGTATAGCCCTCGTAAACTTGATTTGCTTTTTACTTTTTTTGGAAACAAGTACAGTAACGTTATTAACACCATTGACTAACAAAGGAAGGTTGTGGGAAACTATCGCCCCTTCCTAAAGAAATCTCTCATTCCTCCCACATTTGGTAACCTTTTAATCCCCTTCCTTGTCCTAGTGACTGCTTGAGACCTTTCTTCCAGATAATGCCTTCTGGAAATCAAGTCCTTGCTGGAGGCACAGACGAGCTGGTGAAGGAGATTAATCCAAAAGAGAAAGTAGCTGGGCCCTTAGCAACTGGCCCCCATGTGGCCAGTAGCCTGCCACATGGTCTGGGTTACATAGAAAATGGACTGCCAAGCAAATAGACAACACCACCTGGAAAGGAGAGGAAAATAATCCACCAGGTTCTTAAAAGGCAGCACATGAGTGGCACTTCCTCAGAAATGCCCGGCAGCAGAATCCATACACTTGCCCTTTCCACCCTGCTCCCTTAGAGCCTTGACCCTTCCCACGTGGCTGTTTTGGAGCCTCAGTCTTTTTACAGTGCAGGCCCCTTAAATTTTTGCCCTCCATGCTGGCGCTGAAGACAAGGACCCCCTGTCTCCGACGAAAAAGTAAAATACCAGAAGTGAGGTTTTGAATCAGTCACGAATCTTTTATTCGTCTACTGAAATTTATTTAATTTCCTAAGTGCGATTTTCCACAGAGACCTGACTTATTTAGTGCAGTGATTAAATGTCCAAAAATAATACGTGTTTTACCAGTGCTTGGAATTGAGTTGCTTTGACACCTTCCGTGCATCCCTCGATTCTCCTAAATTGCTCTACTTAATTTTGTAAGTAACCGAATGTGTTCTCGATTGCAGACGGAGTTGCTAGCTATGGAATCAACTGTTCACCTTGTGCTTGTGCCGTGGTCCTAACCACTGCCTCTCGCCCAATGGTGTTCTTCGAAGTGGATTTTTCCCCAGTTCTGTTATTGGTTGATTTGTTGTAAATTTAGTTGTTCAACAGGACTCTGTTTTTACCTATTTCGAATTCCCCCATTCTTCTGATTCAGTAGTTAATTGTAAATATAAGTGATTTTAAGTGACCCTGTGTGTTTATGTGCAGCTTTCCCTGTTGAAGTAAGGCCTTCAGCTTAGACTCTACATTTGTGTTTTACCTGAATCTGCTCCTTCAGTCAGATTTGAGATTTTCCATGGTAAGTTCCACACCCCCTCGGTGTAAAACTTTAATAATATATATATTTATATATATATATATATATATATATATATATATATATATATATATATATATATATATATATATATATATTAATATTTATATATATATATAATATTGTAACTTTATAAATTTTAATATGATAATCAACTTTTAAATGTTGACTGGATGCTGGATGTCTTGATTTTTGCTGATTTTAAGGACTAATTCACACATTGCATGGGAAGTCGGGTAGGATCACGCAAGCATGTTGTTGAATTGAGCCATCCTGGGATATCTCTCTCTCTCTCTCTCTCTCTCTCTCTCTCTCTCTCTCTCTCTCTCTCTCTCTCTCTCTCTCTCTCTCTTACATACATGTACAGTGAATGAGTACCTGGGAAGTAGTTATGCTCTTCAATGAAATCGAGAAGCTGGAAATTAAACTTCCAAAAAATTTATTTAGGAGAATAATTCTTTGCTCATAATAATAGTACTAATAACAATGAATACTATAAAAGACAGTCACAAGGAAAGGTTCTAATTTATCGTCATTAATGATAGTAATAATATAGTATAGTAACGATGATAACGATAAACATTGGAAAAGTGATGCCACCTTGACCTGCAACAGAATCAGTAGAACAACGATAATAATAGCTAATAAAACAGCAAAAACTTTAAATAATATAAGTTAAAGTATTGACATGAACAACAATAACAACAACATCAATAATAATAAAAAAAATAATAATAATTGTCAAGACTGATAAATAAATGTACATCATATATTCTTCTCTGGAAAATGCTGTTTTTTCACCCATTTATCCAGTATTTTTCCAAACGAAATGACCCTTTCAAAATATATTTTTATCGTTGGATATTTGAAGCGTATTATGTTGCTGTTGCAAAGAGCATTACAAACGAGCGCCCACACATTTCCTGACGTCCCCATTCTTAAAAAGAAGTTGCGTGCATATATATATATATATATATATATATATATATATATATATATATATATATATATATATATATATATATATATATAAATATATATATATATATATTTTATATATATATATACACATATATACATACATACATACATACACACACAGATGTAAATAAAGAATGTTAGTAAATGATATTGTACGTCGGAAATGTAGAGGACTGGCGTGAAAAAACCAACACAAGTTACGCGTGGAAGTTCCCGTCGACATTTCTCGTTTAGAGAGCAATACCATTTTCTGATATGTATAAATGATGCACAATGAATTTGTTAAACATTTCCTACGTTCATTTCAGCATCGGAAATGATGCAACGTGCAACGCGCGCGGTAAAATTACAGGGACAAAAGTTTCATATATTATATGTATATATATATATATATATATATATATATATATATATATATATATATATATATATATATATATATATATATATATATATATATATATATATATAATGTTATTTATTTCAGAAATTCTGTTTGTAGGCTTTTGCAAATGTTCTGTTTCACACACACACATATATTTATATATATATACATATATATATACATATATATATATATATATATATATATATATATATATATATATATATATATATATATATATATATATATATATATATATATAATCATGAAGCTACAAATGTCACTTAATATCAAATCCACGCTGCCTCGGGAATATCCTGATAGCTCAGTGGTAACATCGACTGGAGTTGCTGGATGCGTATCTGTGCCGCGGGATCGAGACTTGTCAGTGTCCCGTCCATTTATCACTTATAAATTCCCCTTCGGTGATAATTCCCCATCGGGGATATTCCCGAGGCAGCGTGGATTTGATATTAAGCGACATTTGTAGCTTCATGATTGTATATAAATCACGGTGTGATAAAAAATGTCATATATATATATATATATATATATATATATATATATATATATATATATATATATATATATATATATATATATATATATATATATATATGAAACTTTTGTCCCTGTAATTTTACTGCTCGCGTTGCATCATTTCCGATGCTGAAATGAACGTAGGAAATGTTTAAAAATTCATTGTGCATCATTTATACATATCAGAAAATGATATTGCTCTCTAAACGAGAAATGTCGACGGGAAATTCCACGCGTAACTTGTGTTGGTTTTTTCACGCCAGTCCTCTACCTTTCCGACGCACAGTACCATTCTCCACAGGGCAACAATAGCTTCCTATTAGGCGCGTCTGAAATTTGAAAACTCTCCTGCGTTTCCTCGATAATGCGAGGATGACATACGGGTGAAGTCAGGCTTACCACAAGCCAGTAGGTTGTCTGGAAATCAATACCGAAATGTCGGAACAGCTGAGGAACTATTCAGCCACATTGAGGGGAAGATGATGTGCAGAAGGCCTTCATACTTCTTCAAAGAGGTTATTTTATGTCCATCTGTTCTCTTTCCAATGCAGTTAGCTGCTCTTTCTAAACTCTTTTGCAAAATGTGCTGTTTGCTCGGAGTACTTTTACTTTTCCTTCACTGGTGTTTTCAAATATTTAATGCGCTCTATCAGATTTGGGAAAATTGAGTTCAGTTTTACTAAACTTGTGATTAAAAAAGTTGCTGCCAAATAATGTATTTCTCATACAGCGTTTCTTTGAACTCGGTCTGGTTTATGTCTTTTTTGTCTGTTAACAGAGTAGTGTGCAGCAATTCTTTTCTCTCTGTTGTGACCTATTGCTACTTGCATCAAACCACTGAGGTTTGTTGCAAGTCTCAGCTGACGTGTTTCTCTTTATACTTGCAGTAGATTGAGGTGTCTGTTTTTTATCTAGGTCCGGAGTAAATACTGAAGTAAAATATTGTAATATTGTTATTAAAAGTGCCGGGCAGACTAGCAGCTGTTTGCATTTTTAAAGTTTATCTTAATTCTTTACGTGATATTGTTATGTTTATCGTCATTAATAGGTGTAAACTTGTTTGTGACATTGTCTGCTTTCGGTTGAACACCTGCTCAGTTACATATTGGCGTTTTCTTTCTTCCACTGCTGGTCATGCTCATATGATGTGTGGAATGTTGCTGTAGATACAACATCTGTTGTAACACCTGGGTTATTTGTAATTTATCTTTCAAGTTACTAAGCGTGTACAAAAATATCAGATACCAGAGGGTCATTACACTGAGTTGGATTGATCGTTACAGGTGTTGGAGTCAAGGCTACGGGCAGAGTTTAGCTAAAAGAATATATAACTAAAATATTTGCCGAGAGAACGCACATCTCCGCGATTGCCACCACTTCCGAGCTCCTATGAATATCCACAGACCACCTGATCCGATGAATGGTCTGCATCCGTATGAAATCGCTGGAGGAAAGAGTTTGCCTGCGTCCAGATTCGTTGGAAGAGTGCCATTGAAATCTGTTGACTTTGTTGGTCGGTTGGAACGACTGGAAAGAGCCCAGGAAAGGGATTCTGATTCACATCAAGAACTAACCAGCTCTTCCTGGCCCAAACTCATAAAAAAAAAGGCTGAAATCCATCAATATTCAAGACGTCGTATGATCAGATAAGAAGACATACGGACAAGTGAAGATAATGGCTTCAGTCGGCGCAGGTATTACAAGAACAGGAAATAAAGAATGTTAGCAAATTATTCTGTATTAAACGTCGCTTTCGGAGAATGTGGATGAGCAGATTCTGTCTTTCTTGAGATGTGAAGTAGAATATGAAGCTACTAGCGGGTTATGTCTGCTCGCTTCAGTATTTTGTTTGTTTTCTTCTTCTTCTTTCTTCTTTTTTAATAACTGGAATCTCTTCTTTCTGTATTTCCCTTTACTTCTTCTTACTTCTTCCTAATGAACACCATATTCTTTGGAAGCTTGAATTTCTAGTCAATGTCCTCTGTTGGCTTGTTCCATGAGTAGATTTCATTTACTGAATAATGATAATAATAATAATAATAATAATAATAATAATAATAATAATATATAAAATGATGTCTGTTTGCTTTGGAACTGATTTTCCTCATTCTTTTCATTTCTGTTCCCTATATCCTGACGTCACAGAAGTCAACGTTGTAGCTCATTCACTCGCTATTTTGTCTGTCCGCTCTCACTGTGGCCTATAGCCGTTCAAGACCAGATCCATCCACGTCGCACCATTTTTAGTCTCAGTTTTGTCATTGTTGACCGAGTCTGTCCATTTGGCCGCCTCCTTTTACCGTCCATTACAATATGAAGCGCAGTGTTTTCCCTTCCCCCGTACTCGCGTCCTGTCCTCCTCTTATGGTCCTTGGAATTTTACGAAATTTGAGATCAAGGCTTCTTTCATGATGCTGTTCTAGCCCTCATATGTTTTATATGGTCGGTCTGTTCTCCTGCTTAGGTATATGTGAAGTTTGACATTTAACCTCACACTTGGAAATATTATTTATGGATTTAGTGGTAATATGTTTATATCTCATGATATCAGTCAGCTCTTTCTGGTCATACAGCATACTTTTTAGTTTTCTGTAAAAGAATCTGTTTTCTGTAAAAAAAAAAAAAAAAAACTATTGTGACGCCTTTGTCTGTTCGTCCACACTTTTTCTGTCCGCCCTCAGATCTTAAAAACTACTGAGGCTAGAGGGCTGCAAACTGGTATGTTGATTATCCACCCTCCAATCATCAAACATACCAAATTGCAGCCCTCTAGCCTCAGTAGTTTTTATTTCATTTAAGGTTAAAGTTAGCCATAACCGTACTTCTGGCACCGCTATAGGTACCAACAACACAGGGGCCGCGGCTGAGGCTACCAACGGACCGTGGCTGGCCTTCATGGCCGCTGCTATGAGTTTCACGGGCCGTGAGTGTGAGTTTCATACAGCATTATACGCTGTACAGAAAACTCGATTGCGCCGAAGAAACTTCAGCGCATTTTTTACTTGTTAATGCTCATAAATAGTTTATAGGCGTAGAGTTTTAGTGTTATAACAGTCTGTCATTAAAGAAGAAAAGACGCATGACGCCTGCTGCTTCGCCCAAAGCGAAATTCTGGTTCACTACGAAGTCTTTTGTCTTCCAGAGCTCTTTTTGACAAATTGCTTCGTGCACAAGAGCGCTGCAGTTAATCGCATGGATTTCCCACGAGGAAGAGTGACAGCCCGGCACTTCATCGCCTCTTACATCTGGCGCGAGACTTTGTTTTCAAATAATTGTTGCATTCCAGATTTATTTCACGAAATGACGGGTCATGTTATATGTTATGTATCCCTTAGTTTTACCAGACCACTGAGTTGATTAACTGCTCTCCTAGAGAGGGCTGGCCCGAAGGATTAGACTTATTTTACGTGGCTAAGAACCAATTGGTTACTTAGCAACGGGACCTACAGCTTATTGTGGAATCCGAACCACATTATAGCGAGAAATGAATTTCTATCACCAGAAATAAATTTTTCTAACTCTTCATCAGCCGGCCGGAGACTCGAACTCGGGCCTAACGAGTGCTAGTCCACGGCTCTACCGACTCGCCCAACGAAGAGCTTGGATCATGTTATAAATTGCTTATGAAATATCATTTATGATAGTGCCTTTGATGTGATTCTGACAAATTTGGTTTTCATTTTCGTCATAAATCTTCTTCTAACAACACCTTCTGTATCTAATGGTGAGGGGGGGGCGGTGGTTGGGGCGGGGGCTGCAGAAGGGAGACTGAGGGTTCAGGTGTTGGGAGAACGAACACGAGCGCCAAACGGTGGTGTGTGGTGACGGTGCATTTTTAGCCTAACCTAACCAGCGATAACCTACCTTGGGTGGCCACCCCCCTCCCCCCTTCCTCCAGTCCTTCACCCCTGACCTTCCCTGTCTAACCTGATCCTAAAAGTGTGGCTTTTCGCATCAGAAATGCGTCGTTGTAAAGGGTTAACCAACCATTTTCAAGGGGAGTGAATATCAAATTACAAGTCAGCCCAGACACTGTCAGAACGACTGTATGTCATCTGTTTTCGAAGTTCCGATTGTATTTAAAACTGCAATATATGCAAACTCATTTCATGACACCGATGAGGTCGTTTCTTACGTTCGGAAGAAAAAGAACTGACATTTTGAACGTGGGGCACGAATGACCGGCAGGAAAGGATCCTCTGGAAGCGTCAAGTCACTACTGCGAGAGTACTATCGTGGATCTTTCCTAGATTGTGACCCCCCCCCCCAGGTTTTTTAACCCGGTATGTATCCACCTTTGCGGCGTGATTAGTACAAGCCAGTTGAGGATGACCGTAAAAGCATAAACAAAAGACTGTAAATATCATAAAGATAATGACTCCCAAGAAATATTAGTCTTAGATAACGACCCCCGAAAACCCTTGAGGGTCACTTTCTAGGAAAGATCCCTAATGTCGCTAAGGCATGAAAGAACGAACAGTGTTGTGTGGTAAATGAAACAGAATATTGCAGAACACAGGCAGCACGGATCTCGGGCAACTCGGCGGTGACTTCTGTTATACAGTCAGTATGGACGAGAAGGGGAGCAGTGATCGAACTAGGTATCATGTTGAAAATAAACCAAGGATAATTTCAGGATAGAACTATTCCCATGTTTCGGGTTGTACTCACTTCCCCACAGTTTTGCACAGAAGTCTGCTTCAGTCAACAACAAGACAGCTGGTTTTTACAGCGTCCCAGCTCGTCTAGGAATCGAACTTGTACCTCTCACCGATGAGACAAGGATGTTTCCACTGTGGTGCTGGGATCTTATATATATATATATATATATATATATATATATATATATATATATATATATATATATATATATATATATTATATATATATATATACTTATTCGAGATGGATCATACATCAGGTTTAAAATGTTACATACTCCCCACTGACATCCACGTCTGTGAAACATTCATGCTTTGTTCCCCTAAATCTCATTACAGACTTCTGTCAGGAAAACCAACTGTCATTAGATCTCTCTCTCTCTCTCTCTCTCTCTCTCTCTCTCTCTCTCTCTCTCTCTCTCTCTCTCTCTCTCTCTCTCTCTCGTATTTGTTATAAGACCATGAAAAAATTCTCGTTCACGAAATGAACAAAACTCTCTTTCTCTTAACAAGTTGTTGTCTCCTTCATTGTGCGAATAACAGAGTCTTATGTCTTTTCCTCTCTCCTTCTCTCTCCAAACAATTTTCTTCGGAAAAAGCAGCTTTAGTGAAAACCTTAACAGAAGAAACCTTCGCATGTTTTTGGGAAGTATCTTGCATGAATGTTTCCTGTACCTAATTGGTTTCAGAAGGATTCAGTATTAAAATCATATTTTCTTTTATCTCTACTTATTCGTTTTTTTACATATATTTCCATGAATTCGGAGTTTCGCTATTAATCTAGATTATGTTTGAAAATTATGTCAGCTGTATAGTTAAAAGTTTTTAGGCATCTTCCTATGGCTATTAGAATAATGTATTTGCATCTTGGCTTAGTGATTCTTGTGTTTATGTCAGAGTTTTTAACGAATATGCTTACTTATATATCTTTCAAAGGAGGCCTCATTCATATTCTTGTATCTTTTTGTTCCTCGACATATATATATATATATATATATATATATATATATATATATATATATATATATATATATATATATATATATATATATATATATATATATATATATATATATATATATATTATATATATATATATATATATATATATATATATATATATATTTATTATATATATATGATTATATATATATATGTATATAATGCGTGTGTATGTATGCTAAATACTATAAATGTAAACCAAACAAAAGATATGGTCCTGGCTGCTTTCGTTTATTTTGATATTTACAAAAGGACCGGTACACCATCATCGCCTCCAACGCTGCATGGCACAAAGAGCCCGTGCAAAATTCCGCCACTCGTATTTTTCCTGTGCTTTATCTTCCACAGATCTTCATTCATCCCCAGCCTCCCGTCTCTTAGTTCTCACCAAAGTGGGTCTGGGTCTTTCAACTCTTCTGGTACCCTCAGGAGGCCAGGTGACGCAGTCATCTCCTATTCTCCCAGGGGTTGTGAGAAGGAAATGTCGAAGCCCCTTCCATTTCCCTTTCATCATTATCACACTGCATATGTTGAACTCCCTACTTTCCCTTGTGGTGTCATTTCCAATTCTATCCTGACATCTGACTCATAATATTCTTCGTTAAGCTGTATTCTCAAATTAACAAAAATTTTTAGGTGTGGTTTAATTGTTATGATTCGTATCCATTCAGCGGTACAGAATGTACTAAACTTGTGAATGTAATTCCAGTGTAGTTGACTTCCACATCTTAATCGGTCTACCATTGCTTGATTTACCTTTTTTAACTTTTACTGTATTCAACTGGAGAGGACTGGTGCTGGATATCATTGTTCCCAAATATTTGAAATATTTGACCATATTAATCCTTTCTACATCTAATGTTGTTTCATCCCTTTTTGCATACTCTGCCTCGTTACTTCTGTTTTTCTTAGATTTATTTTTCGTCCCGCCCCTCTAGACATTATGATACTTTCTTTAAGCACGCTTTGTGAATTTGTTGTGATTTACTGATTAAAACAACATCATCTGCATATTCGAAGTTTCTTAAGCTTTTGTTGTTGCTCACCTCAAAACCCTCTCTTCTATCTCGACCGCTATTGTCATTATGGAACTTATGAGAAGAGCAAGAAGCATAGGATAAATAACATTCCCTTATAACACCCGGATGCCATAGTGAACCAAAACCTTCCATAATATTAATTTGTGAAGTCAAATGTCTTCTCATAATCAACAGAAGCCAAAAGAAAGGGAATTTTAAATTCCATACACAATATTTCTTAACATAAATATTTGATCTGTTCACTAGATACCTTTTCTAAAATAGGCATTTTATCAGTTTAATTTTCCAGCTTGTTGAGAATAAGCATACTGGTCATTTTCTTTGGGCCTCTTCTTATGAATGCGTTTTCTCATTTTATTTTCTGCGAAATTGTCTAGTTGGTATCCCAGTTGCCATTTCAGTTTCAGTTAAAATCATCTCGGCTGCGATTCCGTCAAAACCTGGTGTTTTCCACCTCCTAGGTTTCTTTATTATTGATTCCACTTGAGAAACTGTAAATTCATTCATCAGCACATTCAGATCTTCATCGGCTTATGGTACATCAATCAAATAATCCTCCTCATATCTCTTATCCGTGACCTGACAAAAATGTTCCTCTCGGCATTGTCTTTCTTTTGTGTTGGTGGTCTATTTCTATGATATTATTAACCCATACCTCCCTTAGACAGGTGTTTTCTTCTTTTTTACACACGTATGTTTCATTAATCATTGTATGAGCTACCGTAACATCAATGCTACTCTGTAACTATGAGGCTTTGACAAGATATTCTCTTCTCTGAATCTTCACTTAACTTTACCATCTAGACTTGAGTACTCAACAGCTCTACTGTACAATCTTCATTTCCTCCCAGAAGTTTGTCCACATGTACCTTCTGTTTTTGTATTTTTTTTTTTTTGTATTCTAGGCCTCATCCAGTATCTGAGGTTTCCATCTTATAATACAGATCCTAGTATTTTTTTTCCATCAGATTGATATTCATTCTTGATGCTAAACTAGACCCCACTGATTCTCTTTTCTTCCTTCTTCTGTAGCTCCCAACATTCATGTGTTCTTTTTCTCTTAAAATTAATGGCCTTTTGTCCTATTTGGCTTCTATGGCTGCCGTCTGGAGATGTCCAGGTTTATTTATTGGTTTAATTTGCAGGCTCCCGTAGGTCTACCTGTCCTGGTACATCCTCCATAATTACATTATTTTTATAAATTTTTGCATCCCTATCATTAACAGCAATTCTCCAATCCTCTGGTAGTTCATATATAACATTCTGCAATTGCAGTGTTGAAATGAATCTTGTAGTAGTAATCTGTTGCAGAAAATGATTGCTTTTCTGCATTTGGGATTTAAGATCATGCATACTCCTCTTGCGAATTCCATGTGCTCTTCCTGAGTAAATGTAGACATTACCCCTTTCCAATCTCTTTTCCCATTCCTTTGCATCGTGATTCACAAATAGTTTAGATGCCCACTTCTTATCTGTCCAGTTTGATTTTCATTGTTTAAGTTCCAACTTTCTATTTGCGATTTATACTTAGTATTCATAAGACGGGAGATTCATGGCATATGTCCAGGACTAGGGCCATTTGGAAATTGCGCCGATCTGTGTGGGAGAATGTGTGGAGGATTCACTGGATAATATATTAACTGATAGCCAGTTCCCTTTAGCATGCAGTTCCTTGTGGACTCAGGCCAATGACCTCTGCCGTTGCCTACATGTTTTTAACCAAGGTCATCCACGAGGCAGCCAGCGTTTAAGCCGAGGAGACTGATACACAGAAGAAATTTACATTGCACTTGACATTTTTAAGGTTTGCGTAGACGTTTGCTCGATTATTGTTTAATGGAAAACAACTTTCATACCGTCTGTCATTTGGATCTGGTTTATTTGCACTCCTTCAGATTAATACATGTGACAGATTTCTTCTGAATTAGGATTTAAGGTGATATTCATATTCTTTCCACAAGTTTCTTTTATAAAAGTAGACTATTATTTTTCTTTCCAGTTTAAAATGGACGACTTTTTAGTGCCCTCAGCTAATAGTGTGATTATTTTCCCTAAGCATGAACAAAAACCTGCTCTGTTATCCTGTGTGTATCTTATACATTTTTTAGACTGTTCAAATCTCTTTCCCAGCAATTTACCATTTCGACTAACATTGAATTTGGCACATGAATTCCGTGGACGTCAACATACAAATCTTTTTGTATTGTCATGAAGATTCGTTTATAATTGTTTTTCCCTGTATTATCATTATTAAGTGCCAAGTTAACTAATAATTTTTAAGTGGATGGAGAACATCTTTACAGGTATCACTATATGGCAGTACAATTAAGTTTTTCGGTATATGTTTCTCTATTGTTACTTTAAAAACTCTTTTTTTCTTTGTCGTTATCATTGCATCTTGTAATGCAATTTCAGGATAGTTCAGTTTCATACCTGTATCCTACAAAGAACTTCCTTGTTGCATCCTTCCAAGAGCTTATTTCTTGTATCCCCCAAGAAATTCCTTCCTGCATTCTACAAAGAACTTCCCTATTGAATCCTGTCCAGAGCTCTATTCCTGTATCTTACAGTGTTTCCCTTTGGCATCTTACAAAGAGCTACCATCCGGTGTACTGAAGAAAATTGTCCTCCTGTATTTTACAAAAGACCTTCCTTCTGTATCTTACAGAGAGCTTCCCTTCTTCATCCTGCAAATAACTTCTCTATTGTATCCAACAAAGAACTTCCCTCCTGCATCCCACAAAGAGCTTTCTCTCATATGTCATACAGTGTTATCAGCTCATATCCTACAAAGACCTTCCCTCCTGCACAGAGCGTCTCTCCTGTATTCTTTAAAGAGCTTCTCTGCTTTCTTGTAAAGAGAGATTCACTACGGAATACTACAAAGCATTTCTTTCCTGTATCGTGCTAAGTGTTATGTGCTCACATCCTACAAAGAGCTTTTCTGTCATAGCTCACTGAGCTTCACAGCTGCATTTGTTATATAAAGAACTTCCTTCAGATATCATACAAACAGCTTTATTACTGCGTCCCAAAAAGGCTCCTGTGTCGTATAGAGAGATTCCCAACTGCCATCTGCAAAGAGCTTCCTGCTGGTATCCTACAGTGAGCTTTCCAAATGCATCCTGCAAAGAGCTTTCCTCCTTTTATTATGCAGAGCTACTGTAACACCAATGCTAGTTTGTAACTGTGGGGCTTTGACAGGATATTCTCTTCTCTGGATCTTCATTTAACTTTGCCATCTAGTCTTGAGTGCTCAACAGCTCTGCTGCACAAGCTTTATTTCCTCCCAGAAGTTTGTCTACATGTACCTTCTGTTTTTGTCTTTTTATTTTATTGTATTCTAGGCCTCATCCAGTATCTGAGGTTTCCATCTTATTAATACACATCCTAGTATTTTTTTTTTCAGGAGATTGATATTCATTCTTGGTGCTAAACTAGACCCCACTGATTCTCTGTCCCTTCTTCTGTAGCTCCTAACATTCATGTGTTCATTTTATCTTAAAATTAATGTCCTT